>NW_006399891.1:1208408-1220803 GCF_000299155.1 Elephantulus edwardii | reverse complement strand
TATATTATATATAATATTGAGTATTAAAACTCAAGGCTTGAATTAGTTCATTTCCTTCAGCTTAAGATATACTGATTGAGTTTGGCTCCTTTGATTTTTCTGACTGTAGTTCTTTTCACATTTTCTCATAATACTTTGCTTTGTCTTCAAATCTTCAGCTCCTTAATTTCTTGATTTCTTTCCTTTGTTTTGGCTTATCATCCCTCTAGTGCAATATTCAGAGTCTCTTCTGACATAGATTTTGGTTTTTCTTCTCTTTGTAGTAAATCCCTGCATTCTTCCTTGATGATATTCTTGATATCCTCCCACAGCTCATGGAGCTGGAGATAGAATTGTAGAATTTTGTACAATCAAGATTTATTCATTGTAAATGAGTTTTATAAGAAATGTAAATTCAGGTTATACACATGGATTTCACCGATGGGATGCATAGGAATCATATTGATGACAACTGTGGAAAGAATCGCTGGAGAGATGCTCAATATCAGCTGTGAAAACTAGGCAGGTGCTGATTGTGGAACAGACCACCAACTACTTATAAGCAAGTTCAAGCTGAAGCTAAGGAAAATTAAATCATATCCACGGGAACCAAAATCGACTTTGAGTCTATCCCGCCTGAATTTCAAAACCATCTCAGGAAGAAGTCTGAGGTGTTGAACACTGATGAGTGAGTAAAGAGAATATTCATGCCAAAGAACAATTCTAGGATGTTGCTACTATTGATTAATTATCTCAATATTTAAATGCCAGTCAGTGGGCTGTATGCCAGAACTATTACAATTTACAAAAGTAGACTAGATTCCTATCTTCTTAGAAATTGCTATTTATTGGTTGAATAAAGGCATTAATTAAACAATTACACAAAGCTTGTGACTTTACAATGGCAGCAAAGCACTACAGGATGAAATACATAGTCCTCTGAAAACCAGTTACGGGGGAGCTTACCTTGCTCAGGGGAGAGAAGCCATCCTAAGTTGATGATATTTAGTGATGCAGGTGCAGGGAGCTCTGGTGGCCTACTGGTATGAAGCTGTGTCGCAATTCCAAAGTTACACAGTTCAAATCCCCTAGCTGCTTTGAGGGATAAGGATGGGCAATCTGGTAGCCTAGTGATAAGGAGCAGTCCTATCATCCCAAAGACAAGTAGTTGAATAGACCAGCTGCTCCACAGGAGAAGATCAGATCATCTCCTTTTATGCGATTAAGTGCCTCTGAAAACCCTTCCATGGTACATAACAACAACAGTACAAGATGAATGTGAAGCGGGGGCCGGAGGTGGTAAAAATGGTTATGTCATTAACAACTAGATACATTTGATGGTTTGAACCCACCTGGAGGTTACTGAAAGGTAGAGAACAATCTTCTTTTGATCGGTCACAGCCTTGGAAATCCAATGAAATGGTTGTATTCTACATACACGAGGCCATCATGAATCAGAATCAACTTTACTACAACCAACAGTCAAATAGGCAAAAGTCACACAAGTGAAACCACCGGGCCTTCACAGTCTTCACTACTTGCTTCTGGTTATTACCTCAAACCCTGCAGGTAGATATTATTTGAAAACCTCTCAAGTCACCTGAGCTCCTATTCTGACCTTTTGCTCAGCTCTCCTATGCCACCGTCAAGTGAGATGCCTGTGAGAAGCTCCCCAGGCTGGTGGATAGCTTGCCAGTGTAAACCTGGAAGTGGAAAAGCCACTTTCGGGCTCCCACTGACAAATAGGAAATAGGAAGAGAGAAATCCTTCCCTCCTCAACTTCTTTCAGAGGAATCCTGAGGCTTATTCTTCATCTAACACCTCAGCAGAGATAATGTTTTTCACACCCCTGGTCAAAGATCTCATCTGTTCCTATCCTTCCAATCTCCTCTCCTGTTCCATGAGGTCATTCCCAGAATGTGTTGCGTGCCCACAGGCCCTTGTCTGCTCTACACAGGCAGCTGTGAGTTAGAAGACTCTTCTGGAGAGTTACTAACAACAACAATACTAGGACAATGTTAACTTTTTTTTTGTAAATTTATGCTTTTAAATTTAATAGCTCTTTTCTTTTATTATAGTCATCTGATTGTTAACATCTGTTTTTGACAGATGGTATGCACTTGCCATTTACAATAGTGGCAGTTATCCTTTTTAAATGAAGCATATTCAAGTTTATGAAATATTGTAGAAAAAGCGTTTCAGATAGTACTTAGACATGGCAACAATAAAAAAAAAAGTTGCACATAACTACCAAGAGGTTATGATCATCATTCTGAAATATGAGGGTGAAAATGAACTTGCAGGCTGTTAATCAAATGGTCCTATTTCCCAGAAGGTATATTTCTCACTATGTATTTCACAGGGAGGATCTGTAAGTAGCTAGACATAAAAATAAAAAAGATTTCTCACATTGTAAGAGAGCATTAGTATTTCTGGCAAAATACGTTTTGTTAGATGCTCAATGTCTTACGTCTTATTACATGAATTATTAATAAGAGATAAGTAGAGAGGAGTAGATGTAAACTCTTAGAGTTGAAATGTTTATTTGTATGTCTATCTTTGTATTTAGTGTCTGTTGTTATTATGTAAGTTTCTTGAGGCAAAGTCACCATTCTCTTTAACTCACTGCACATACCTGTGGGCACTTAAGTAATCCATTTCTAATTTTCTAGGAATTTTATATGCATATACACGCTAATTATGCATACATGTATATGTACATAATTAAAAAAATATTGGTTTGCTTACAAAGTTCATATAGATTATATTTCACACTACCCTTCATTCATATTGTGCTTCATATAACCATTCCCGTTTATTATATTTTATAAAATTAATCAACATTGAACTATGCCCACCACTAGCCTGTCTTTCCAGATTCCCACAGGATCTTTTCCATTTCTTTACCCATCTTTCTCTCCTCCCATCAAATTGTGTGACCCAATGATTTTTTCTCCCTTCTGATCCTCACCCCTCCGCTCCTACCCTTCCCTTCTTGGATCCTCATACACGTTTTACCAGTTATTTTTCTATTTCTAAAATAATGGTTTATACAGTATTTGTCCTTATGAGAATTGAGTTAGTTGGATGAGCATAATGCTTTCTAGTCCCTCCCAAGTTATGTAGTAATTTACAAAACTGTTGCTCCTGAGTGCTGCATAGTATTCTACCATGTGAATGTATGACAATTTCTCAGTCCTTTCAATTACGGTTGGACATTTGGGCTGTTTCGATGTTCTTACAATAGTGAATAACACTTCTATAAATATTGATGTACATATATCCGTTTGCACATATCTTTTAAAACAAGTAAGGTCATATCATATTTGATTTTTTTCCTATAAAAAGCATTTTCTATATTGTTGCTGTGTGTCACTGACTAACTAACTAGAGCTATCCCTCCAGTGAGTTTCAGAGACAATAAAATGGCTAGGAGGAGATTGCCCATCCTTCTTCCACCAAGCTTCTACTGGATTCAAACCAACAGCCTTTGAGATTGCAGTGCAGCTTCTTATCACTAAGCCACAAAAACTCCCTAATTTTATAAGAGTAGCGCAGGAGGGGAAAGCCCTCAATGAGGTGGATTGATTCAGTGACTGGGGTAATCGAGATGGGAGTGTCAGAGACAGTGCGATTGGCACAGGACAGAGCAGAGTTTAGGGCTGTTGTACATAGGGTCGCTATGAGTCGCAGGCGACTCGACGGCACATAACAACAGCAACAACATAAAATTATAATATTTTATAAACACTTTTATCAAGGTACACTTCACATACCATAAAGTTCTTCTTTTTAAAGCATTCAGTGGCTTTTGTTTATTCAGATAGCAGTATGCCCATCACAACACTAGTGCTTTTTCCCCCCAAGAATTCACAATACTTCTTTGTGAACTCTATGTTTATTCAATTCATCTTTTCCTGAAAACACACATTGGAAGTGTTCTCAATTTTCATCTGGAAGAAGGAATGCTTCCATTGTGTACATAAATGTGTGCCCTTGGGTGTCTTGCTGTAGGATCAATTTCTAGAAGTGGACTTCTTCCATGCTTAAGTCATTACAAATTTCTCCTAAAGGCCTGTGACAGTTCAGCTTCCCCTGTAGTTATGACAGGGCCTACTTCACCATGCTTTCATCATGTTAGTGCAGATAAGCCCGGATTTTTAAATTGTTACCACTCTCTGAAGAAAACTCATTGCTAACATTCATCTTACTTTTATATGTGAGTTTAATTTTCTCATTGTTTTAATTTATTGTATATTCTGTGAATTTCTTATTCAGGACTTTTTTTCATCCTCCCACATCCCTCATTAGATTGTCTATATATTTTGTACTGATTTGTAGAAAGTATTTTGAATGTTAGAAATATTAATGCTGTATCAACTGTCTCAGATATTTTAACTGTTTTCTTCAACTTTCCTTTTTCGGTCTTTTGATTCTCTAAGTAGTGTTCTTTGTCAGATAAAACTGTTAAAGTTTTACATGGCTCAGTATTTTCTTATGTAGTTTTGATTCAAGTGGGAAGGTTATAAAAATTTATCAGTAAAAATAAGGCTTCTGACCCAGGAATTGGAAATAATACGTTTTGGTTAATAAAAACAAAGTCTTTTTCATTGTTTCAGATGCTTTTGCTATGTCCTAGTAAGTTCTTCAACCTTAACTGCCGTCTTCAAACTTACTATTTTTAGGAACTTGAGACACTTGGTGCCAGTACTGAGACACTTTGAGTTAAGAAATGCGTGTTTTAATAGAAGCCCCATTTCCACAGGAATTTGTGCGGCTGACTGTTTCTGATGTTCTGACCACCTACGTCACGATCCTCATCGGGGATTTCCTCAGGGCTTGTTTTGTTCGGTTTTGCAACTATTGCTGGTGCTGGGATTTGGAATATGGATACGTAAGTATGTTCATTTTTGTCTTACAGAATTATTCCTTTGGGGTCTATCCTTTAAACATACTAGCAGGAAGGAGAAGAATGAAGTCTATTTTTTTTCAGACATCAATAATTGAAGACTGATGAGCGCAGTTATAATGCAGTGAAGGTCAGAAGTCTTCCAGCGTTCTGATAACATCAGCACAGGGGCTAAATCAATGGACCTCAACCTGTCAGTTAAAGTGTTGAACTCAGGAAATTTGGGACCCACACTCAGCTTCTTTCCCATGCATCTTGTTAGCATTTCTAGGGACGATGCAAGATGGAGATTATTAGCTGCACACTAAGTTAATTCCTTTGACCCTCTCAAAAAAAAAACTACTGGGAAATTATGATCTATCAAGTCACTGAGTAGTATATTGGGTGATAAAAAAAAGTCAATAAATATGGTCCTTGCTGTGTCAAGCATTTAAAAGTGCGGCAGAAATAACAGCAAGAGGTTTGTAAATACCCCAGAAGGCCCTTGGTGATTTGCTAATCAGAGTTCTGACAAGTCTTGGGGCTGAGTTCTGGTAGGGCTGGATTCCTTTCTTGTGTTCATGGCTCATTTTTCTTTGGACTCCAACATCATTGACTCCAGTGCCACCTCCCCCTCTGTGCTCAACCCCAGGATCTTCCCAAAGTTTAATGACAGTGGTGGAGTAAACTTCACCCTGCGGTCTAACACATCCCTTTTCCTTTTTTTGCAAATGAATCGAAATCCTCTTATCTCAGAGAATTATCTTCTGAGTTGGACTAATAACTACTCATTTGCCTACAATCCCTCAAAAGCTTCCTGAGCACTTAGGTCATGCTTGAAAATTGATTATTTTTCTGTTCTGTATCATCAAGTGCAAACTTATTCATGGTTGACCCTCTAGTGAATCTTCAAAGGCAGAATATCATACGGGATATTGCCCATCTTTCTCTCATGGAACAGCTGGTGAATTCAAACCATGTGCCTTTGGGTTGGCCCCACAACTCCTTATTAGTAAGCAATACCAGAACTTAAAATCTAGAAACATCACTATCCTATATGATCTTTCTTCCTCCTTGAGTTCATCTCTCATCTCTCCCTGTTTGTTAAGCATAAAACATTAGTTTCTTTGAAGCTCAATCAAGATGAGCCTTATCTTTGCACTCACTGCTTCTGGAGGAACTCTGGTGGCATTACGGTTAAGGCATTCAGCTGCTGATCAGAAGACTGGAACTTTAAACTCAGCAGCCACGCCATGGGAGAAAGACAAGGCAGTCTGCTTTTGAAAAGACTATGGCCTTGGACACCCCATGAGCAGTTTTACCCTGTCCTATGGGGTGGTTATGAGTTGGAATTGACTCAGTAACAGTGAATTTTCCTTTTCTCTGGTTTTTCTACAGTGTTGCTGCTCTAGAATTGGACATGGTCAAGTCTTGTCATCAAAGTCCCAGCTAATGTCATTTCCTTAGAGGTCTTCTCCAACTATTGCATACTCTCCATTTTAATGTATGCTTTATTTTCTTCACAAGGCATCCTATTTAGTGGTTCCTTTTCCCTAGGTTTTACATTTCTTTGTGTGTTTCCCTTTATTACAAAGTAAAGCCTATAAAAGCATCGGCTTTGGCCTCTATACTTTCTCCTTTGATTAACCATTGTGATATTATGTCAGTATTATTAGGGCTGCAGAGCCCTTTCCTTCCTTTCCTAGAATGGCCACCGAAACGATCCAATCACAGGCAGCAGCAGCTGTGGCTGTTTGTCTGCCAAGGATGCGAAATATTTCTACCTCCTTTCCCAGAAATAGTAATCTAAGACCTCCACCCACTGCCCACTTCCCTACCTTGTAAAAAACATCTGTGAGCCTCCCCTTCTCCAAGTTCCTTGTAAGAGACCATAAAACCCCTCTCTAACTTTTAGTGGGGCCTGGTTTTCTCCTTAAAATCCAGCCCAGCAGTTTCTTCTCAATGAACTGTATTTCTTGGCCTGATCTGGGTTCTGTGCTTCCTCGATGACCATACAAGTAAGTGCCAACCAACTAACTGAGAAGGAACATTGGTGGTGCAGGGAATTATGTATCGCACAACCATCTGAAAGGTCAGCAGTGTGGATGCTTGGCGACTCAGTGAGTTGGGGTAGACTCGAGGGCCGCTGGAAGTGGGTAACTGACTGAGCATTGACCTTTTACATCATAGCATCACCAAGGCTTCTGTTGGTGAATTCTGCCTTCCTCAGGGCTGTGCCAGCGGAATCCGTTCCAGCTTAAGGTTTTTGAACCAATGTTTGTGTTGTTTATCCCAGTGGAGGCGGATTCTTCTGATATGCCTCCTCCTTGTCAGGGCCTCTCAGCTCTGAATAGTTCTGCACTCAAAGTTTTCAAGATTCCAGGTGAGATTGACTGCTTGGTAATCTGACTTTGAGATCATCACATTTATTAGGTCATTTCTCTTATACTCACTGAAAGTGCCTCCTCAGACAAGCTGAAGGCAGTTAGGTAATGCTCTTTGGTGAAGAGGGTGAGGTAATGCTATAGATCCAGGATGCTGCTGCACTGTTTTCCTTCCCCCATGTGAGGTATTCAGCTGGCTCACTGTCATTTCTATTTCCCTTGCCTGATTCAGCTCTTCTGAGGCAGACATTAAAAAAATGCCATTTTTTTTTCTTAGACCATGGCTTGGCTTTTGCTTGCCTTTTTTCCCTTGCTGTTTTCTTCCTAAGTGGTTGAAATTTTGCTGCAAATATGAAGTCAATATCACATGATCTGGATGCATAAAAGCTGTAATTAAATTACTGTAATTTATTATTTATTGAGTGCTGACAGTGCTCTTGGGTTAGTACAAAAAACAGTAGAAAAGAAATGAGTTCCTGTTTTAGATCATAGAGAAAGAATTTTCTTCCATGGTACCTTTGGAAGACTGGAGAGAAGATCCTCATCACAATAGATTTTAAAATATTAACATCAGAAGATGGATCTTTGATGTGGAGCCTATTATTATTGACCCATTAAGAGAAAAGCTTACACAGTCGAGTGCTTAATTGGTACAAAAGCATTATTAATAGTAGATGTAATTCTGAGAAGCTGCAAACTTGGGCCTGCAGGCTAGATATAGATATTTAGTATAACTGAGTAGACCACACACACATCCACCACCACCGTCGACACACACACAGAGGGCAGAGAGCGTAAATGTAACATGTGCCAATCCATCTTGTTGAAAGGTCTTCCTATTATTTTGCTCATCCTTGGTGGATTCAAACCATTTTGTATCTATTATTCAGTTATGCCGTAAATGCTGTAAATTAGGTTAGATCATTCCCTCTTTATAGTAAACTGAGGCTTAGAATATTCTGATTGGCTAAATAATACATAATTGGTCAGTGTTGGAGCTAAAATTCAAATTCATGTCTGCCTGGGTGCAAAACCATCAACCAGATTCCTAATATGTTTATTCCTTACATATAATGCTTAACCCTAGAAATTTCTGTCAAGATGCCTAGACATGACCAATAAAGAAGTCAACCTGTGGATTGTGCAACTCAGGTTACTTGTAGCAGAATGAGGTTAGTAGGAAGTGCTGAGATATAGAGTCAGAAGATAAACTTGTTTGTAGTTAGAAATGTGGAAATACCATGTAAATATTAAGGAGGCATTAGAAAAAGTCCTAGATAGCCATGGGTATCCAATGAGAGATTGAGAACACAGGATGGAACAGCACAAAATGCCTTTAATATTTTACTTAAATCTGTGGAGAGAATTTTCAATTAGTAGCTTACATTCTCCATCTCAATTAACATTGTGTGTGAAATGAGAATTTGACCTTGGGGGAGTGGTTCACCAATTGCACCTTGTGTCAGAATATCCAGGAGAGTCTGTGAAAATTATTCAGTTCACTAGGAGTGGGATCCGTGCTTTTGCTTAGTTGCCAAGTTCTCAGTATTGCTGCTGTTTCTGATTGTTTCTGATCTTGTGTCCACACTTGAGAACCTCTGCCTTAAAGCCACAGTCCAGGCCAGCTGCCAGAGATATATAGTGATTCCAGATGTGAGAAATGCGATTTGTGTGAAGATCAGGCAGGTCATTGCAATGACAGAATTCTCCCTGAGATCCTGAATGGCATTTCATGATGTCCATAGATTGACAATATGCCCTAAATTACTAAATGCACAGCATTAGAATATTCCCAGGCTTTTTAAGTCCAGTGAGGACTGTATGCCCTTCCATTGAGTGGATAACTGACTAGATCATCACAAACAAAGGTCCAAAAATAAAACAAGATCATGAGCCTCAGCCTGAATTCAAGCAGGCTCTGCTGTTTCTTACCCCTAGCAATCTTGTTAGGGATGAATGGCCTTTAGTGCAGGAGCTCTGATGGCTTAGTGGTAAGGAGTTGCACTGCCAACTCAAAGTAACACAGTTTAAATCCACCAACTGCTCTGCAGGAGAAAGGTGGACAGTCTTTTCCCACGAGATTTACGGTCTCTGAAAACCCTGCAGAGTGTCAGCTGGGAGTTTATTCTCACTCAATGGAAGGGCAAAAGTCTTTAGTGCACTAATTGCACAAATTCTATTAAAATAATCTCATTATCTCAAGTTTCTAGAGAGTATGTTTTGTATTTTCTTTTACCTTTAAGCTTTTTTTATTTTAAAGGCAATTAAAGTAGTATATTACACATTTCTTTACACTTACATCCTTAAAACATTACTTTAAAAATTGTTGTTAACTACTAGTCATGGCAGTACATCTGCCACAATTTGAAGCATTTTTAGAGAGTGCTCTGGTGGACTATTGGGTAAGGATTTGCATTGCCAGTTCAAAGCCAAGCTGTTCAAATCCATCAGCTTCTCTGAGAGAAAAAGATGGGAAACCTCCCATCCTATTTACAGTTTCTGAAAATCCACTGGAGGGTAGGTTCTGACTCAACATCAATGAGTTTAATTAATCTCATATGCTTAAAAAACTATCACTGCCTATATACATATTTTATTGTTATTATATTTCAAACATGCAACCAGGGTGCACTAATAATAATTAGTTATATTATAATAGGTAATTATAATAGTTAATTATAATTAGACAGGAACGAAAAAGTTGTGAAGAGAGAAGAAGAATCAGTAGGAAAACAAGGGCTTGGCAACAAAGATGAGTCTGGAGATAGGAATGATAGAATTTTCTACAGTCAATGATTTATTCATTGCAAATACCTTTTATAAGAAACCTAAACAATGACTTTGCCTTTGGACTTTACCTGATGGTCTGCACAGGAACCAGATTGATTACATTTGCAGAAAGAATTGTTGGAGAAGCTCAATAGCAGCAGCTAAAACTAGGCCAGGTGCTGATTGTGGAACAGACCATCAAATACTGTTATGCAAGTCCATACTTTAGCTAAAAAAAAAAAATGAAATCAAATCCACTACAACCAGAATTTGACCTTGAGTTTATACCACCTAAATTCAAGTACCAACTCAGGGACAGATTTGAGGTCTTGAACACTAATGAGCAAAGGCCAGATGAGCTGTGAGAGGATATCAAGTGTATTATCCATGAAGAATGCAAAAATGTTATTACAAAGGTATAAGAGGAAGAAAAGATCAAGATGGATGTCAGAAGACACGCTGGATGTTGCTCTAGAATACTGAGAAGCTAAAGCAAAGGGAAGAGATCAAGATATTAAGGAGCTGAGCAGAAGATTTCAAAGGGCAGTTTGAGAAGACAAAGTGTATTATAATGAAATGGGCAAAGAGCTAGAGTCAGAAAATCAAAGGGGTTGAACTCGCTCAGCATTTCTTAAGCTGAAGGAATTGAAGAACAAATTTAAGCCTTGAGTGGTAATACTTAAGGATGCTAGGGGCAGAATAGTGGAAGATCCAGAAAGTATTAAAGGAAGAAGAAAGTAGAATCTGATACTGAAAAAAAAAAACCCCAAACACCCAAAAATCCAAAAAAAAAACCCAGAATCATTGTAACAAAAAGAATTGGCTGACACAGAAGAATTTCACGAAACAACATATGATCAAGAGGCAATGGTGATGAAGGAGGAAGTCCAAGCTACTCTGAAGGACTTGGCAAAAAAACAAGGCTGCAGGAATTGATGGCATACAAATTGACCTATTTCAATGGACAGATGCTTCCCTGGAAGAGCTGACAAGGTTATACGAGAACTCTGGAGGCCAATTACCTAGCCAACTGTCTAGAAGAGAGCCATATTTCCCATTCCAAAAATAGGTGATCCAACAGAGTGTGAAAATTATCAAGCAGTATCACTAATATGTCACACAATCAATATACTACTGAAGATTAAACAAAAACTACAGAAACAGTACTTGACAGAGAACTACCAGAAATATAAGTTAGGTTTAGAAGAGGCTGTGGCATTAGGGACATCATTGCCAATATCAGATGAATCTTGGCTGAAAGCAGGGAGTGTCAGAGGTATGTCTGTATTCATTGAAAAGCAAAGGCTATGTAGATTACAACAAATTTTGACTAACCTTGAGAAGAATGGGAATCCCAGAACACATAATTGTACTTATGTGAAATCTGTATTTGGACCAGGAAGCAGTCCTCAGAACAGAGAAAGGAGAAACTTCATGGTGTAGGAAAGGTGTGCATCAGGGATGAATCCTGTCTCCATATTTTTTCAGTCTGCATGCAGAACAGATCATTTAAGAAGCTGTACTTTATGAGGAAGAATGTGACATAAGGATTGGAGGAAGATTCATCAACAACCTACATTATGCAGATGATACAACCCTGTGGAAACTGAAGAGAGACTAAAGAAATTGTTGCAGAAGGTCAAGGGCTGTAGTCTGCAACATAGATGTATTGAAGCTCAACATCAAGAAAATTATTCTCAGCATTGATCTTATTGGCAGCACCACGGTAGACAGAGATTGAGATTATTAACAATTTCAGCTTGCTTGGTTCCACAATCAACATTCTTAACACCAGCAGTCAGGAAATCAAAAGACAAATTTCATTAAGAAGGTCTACTATCAGGGACCTCACCAGAGTGCAAAAGGGCAAGGATTTAATTCTACAGACTAAGGTGTGCCTGATCCAGGCCATGGTTTTAAAAATTACTTGCTATTGCATCAAAGAGCTGGACAATGACCAAAGAAAACAGAAGAATTGATGGCTTTGAGTTATAGTGTTAGAAAAGAATTTTGAACATACCATGGACTGCCAAGAAAAGTAACAAGTCTGTCCTGGAGGGAGTGAAAACAAGCTGCTCCTTGAAGGCAAGGATTTTGAGGTTCTGTCTCACATACTTTGTGCATGTTACCAAGAGGGATCAGTCCTTGGAGAAAGATACCATGTCTGGAAGGGTTGAAGAACAGCATGAAAGAGGAAATCCTTGGATGAGTTGTATTAACACAGTAACTGAGGTGTTGAGGGGTAAATATGCTAGAGGTAGTGAGATTGGTTCAGGATAGACAAGATTCAGAATTATTGTGCATAGCTCTGAGGGTCATTATGAGTCATAGTAGACTCAACTGCACACACCAACAACAACTACATGTATATATAT
>NW_006399891.1:1195071-1205311 GCF_000299155.1 Elephantulus edwardii | reverse complement strand
CTATGAGGTGGATTGATTCAGTGACTGGGATAATTGGGATGGGAGTGTCAGAGACAGTGCGATTGGCACAGGACAGAGCGGAGTTTAGGGCTGTTGTACACAGGGTCGCTATGAGTCGCAGGCGACTCGACGGCACATAACAACAACAACAACAATTGCAGCCATTGTCTTAGTCCATCTTGTTGATGAAAAGAAGTCTTCTTTTTTCTGACCCTCTGTTCTACCAAGCATGATGCCTTTCTCCAAGTACTGGTAACATGCCCACGGTATGTGAGAGTGGTGGCATGGTTCTGTAGGGCTGCTCTACATTCTGTCTCTGCATTAGGTCAAGTCACTCATCAATATTTTATTCCTTGAACTGCTAGTGCTACAAAAAACAGGATGATGCAAGGATTTCCCATGATGTCCTGTGTACTTTTTTAGGCACTTATTGTTGTTAGGGACCATAAAGTTGAAACCAACTTAAAGCTGGCTTAAAACTTGGAACTCCTTACTGGATTTTCAGAGGCTGTAAATTGCACAGGAAGATTGTCTGTGTTTTCCCTGTGGAGTGGCTGGTGGATTCAAACCTCATTCCTTGGGGTTGGCAGTACTATTCCTTCCCACTACGAGGCCACCAGAGCTCCCTTTTCTATTTGCTTAGTAATAAAAATATACCTCCAGTGATGTAGTCTATATGGAGTTGCCATGCTCACCTACACACAGCATGTCTCTTTTGGTTCAAATCCACCAGCAGCTACACCAGAGAAAGATGGACAATCTCTTCTCATGTGATTTACATCTTTGAAAGCCATTTGTGGCCATTCTACTCTATCCCAAATGGTCACTATGAAATGGAGTCAACTCAATGCTAATGGCTTGCATGCTTATGAGAGGACAGCAAATCAATGCCTACAAGTGAATATTTTTAGTGGTTTTTTTGTTGTTTTATTTTCTTCACTCTGAGCACTTTGGTGGGCTAACTCATGACACTATTTCAAGGGAACCAAGGTTGAAGTTGTGATCTTTAACTGGTTTAGAGAAAAGCTGTTCCAAGTCTGCAGAGGGCTCAGGCCACCCACTTGAGTACTTTTCAGGTGTGTTCTGTGATCATACTGGACTCCAGGAGAAAATAGCCGTGACGTATTACACTGTGTTCTGATGCAAGGGAAAGGATGCAGGCTTGATGCTCTCAAGATTAAAAGCAGGTCATTTTCTCCCTGAAAGACAAGAGTTTTCAAATTGTTGAGTTTAAAGTTATATCTGTCTACCAAGTGTTTTTGCGCCTTGTGCTAATAATAGTGCAGATAATCTGCAAACTAGTGAGATACTTTTTATACCCTTTAACAGTATCATGTGCAAATTTTGTGTTGCATTTTTAGATCATTGTTGTTTTGCCTGATATAAAGGATTATTATTAGATAATTTTATAAGATCGTTTTATCTTGGGACTTAATAATTTTTATTATATCTCCTATTTTCTCCCTAAATCTTTCACAGAGCACATGGCGCTTTTTTTTACTGCATATGAAAGTACTACTGCTCTGTAGGATATTGATAAACTTGAGGCTTAGAATTAAACTGGACAAAGCATTTGGAAGTTTTGAACAGTTTTGTTAGCATTCCAAATTAGAAATCTGCTATATCCTATCTTTTTTTATGTGTGTGGTGCACACAGAGATACTTGGAGACAAAGAAAGAAATGCTATTTACTAAATTGTGCCTCTTAAAAATGTGTATTATGAATCCTAACCCCTGTACCTGTGGTTATAATCTCATTGGCAATTTTTTTGTTGTTATGTTAAGAAACTGTGTCAGTATGTTTTTAGCACTTTGGGATATAAAACAAACAGATTAGGACAGAGAAAACAAGTGGAGATGGGGAAAATATAAGGTTTATGACCACCAAAGGACCTAGGAATAAAAGCTGGAAGGATAGCAGGACCTGGTGTGTGTGTGTGTGTGTGTGTGTGTGTGTGTGTGTGTGTGTGTGTGAGGGTGCGTGCACATGCATGTGTGTGCACTGAGGAAAAAGATTATTATGAAGATTTGGACTGTGGGGAAAGGTCCGAGAAAGAGAGGATGACCCTCAGAGAGATGAAGTGGGTCGGTGACTGTAACAATAAGGTTGAGTTTATCAGACATTGTATACAGCCTGGCTATGAGTCACAGGCGACTCAACGACACATAACAACAACAACAACATAGCAGACATGGAAAGCATGGGGCAGGATAGGGAAAGGTTCAGATCTGATGTTCATAGAGTCACTATGGGTTGTAGCCAACTTGATCACACATAAAAAGAAGAATAAGCTTTGTCTGGAACTACACCTAGAGGTGACAGAACTGGGGGATGAGAGATAGTTGCTTTCTATTCCTTGGTCTCTCATTTGGGGTCTTCTTGGTCTTTGTTTCCTGTTTGCTGCTCTCTTCCTTGCTTTGGGGAGCTCTGGTAACCCAGGTGGGAGCTGTGTGCTAACCCAAAGGTGGCACCTTTCCTGCCATTTACATCCAGCAGTCCCAGCAGTGGAACGAAGAAAGACAGTTTCCTCCTGTGCAATTTTCAGCCTCTGAAAACCCACTAGAGACTTGGTTGTGACTTGACAGTAATAAATTGAGTTCTTATTCTCTTATTTCCAGGTAGTCACCTGCCCTCACTTGAAAACTCTCTCTTTCAAATTAAGTATGAGTAAGTTCTTTGCAATTACGTGCTATGCATTGGAGAGTTGGACAGTGAATAGGGATGATAGAAAGAGAACTGATGCCTTTGAGATGTGGTGCTAGAGAAGAGTGTTGAATATACCACGGATTGCTAGGAGAACAAACAGGTTTGTCCTGAAGATGGTGAAGCCGGAATGTTCCCTGGAGTCAAGGATTCTGAAGCTTCATCTGACATACTTTAGGCATGTTGCAAGGAGGGACTGGTCCTTGGAGAGGGACATCAAGTTTGGGAGAGTGGAGGAATAGTGCAGGAGAGGAAGACCTTCAATGAGATGCATCGATTCTGTGAGTGGAGTGGTGGGAATGAGTGTGTTTGAGACAGTGACGTTGGCACAGGATAGAATGGAGTTTAGGGCTTTTGTACACAGGGTCACTATGAGACGCAAACAACTCAATGGCACATAACAACAACAACAACAAGTTTTATTGGCTTTGCCGATTAAGATTGATCCAGTGGTAGAAGCTGACCTACTAGAATGCCCAGTAGTTAGCCAGGAAGCCTTTAGATGGGATGAGTTAGGACAGATGTCCCCCTGGGTCCCAAATGATTGTTGGTGGCTCCTCTGCACAGAGAGAAGCCTGAGGCTCCTGACCTGAGCAGGACGATGTTACCTGGGAGATGGACACTGGATGGGGAGTCAAACAGCTTCTTAAACTTTCATATATTTATTTCCATTTATACTTTTGTAGGCATTTTCTCCTATATTCTTTTTGAACGTTTTTTTTTAAATATGCAAAACCTAAGTAAGAAAATCAAACACAAAATCGGCCCCCCAACTCTCTGTGTTCTGCTGAGTACTCCCCAACTATTTCTCTGTATTTTCTTATCATTGCTAAAGGTAATGAACATTCAATTTTATATATTTCTTGTTTAACATTAGAGCATAATTTCATCTCGTGTATATAAATATTTTTCCAAATTGACTAATTAGCTGCAATATAGACTGTATAGATAGCTGTGCTGTCTGTGCTTAATCTGCGTTAGACGTTTAGATGATTTCATCTTTGCTTATTAAAATTTATCAGCATTTCAGATGACTTCATTAAGACAAATTCCTAGAAGTCAACTTACAGAGTCTAAGAGGAGAAAGGGATTTGAAAATCTTTTAATTGCTTTTCTGGGCGTGTGTTTTGATTTTCTCTTTTCCCAGCAGTGTACGCATGAGTCTGTCTCCCACACTGGCACAGCATTTTTAGATGGGTCTTACTATGTTTAAAAATGATACTTGCTTGTTATTTTATTTATTTCTAATGATTTTTTAATGGGTTATTTTCTGCCGGCACTGCTGTAATAAAACAGCTGGTAGCCTACTCATGTCTACACAGAAAACCTTGCCTTTCAGCATTCACCATTTAGATAGATGCTAAGTCGGTGTATATCTGTGTCTCTTCTAGCCCTCATACACAGAATTTGACATCAGTGGCAACGTCCTCGCTCTGATCTTCAATCAAGGCATGATCTGGTAGGTCAGCAGTGGTAACCCCATCACTTATGGAAAAGGTTTCCATGGTCATTTATTATGGAAGGTACTGTGGCTTGGTGTCAGAGGAGGCCACGTCTACGTCTAATTCATTTGCCTTGACAAAGTGAATGACAATGAATAGCTTAGCCCCCAGCACTCCATATCTTCAACGTAAGGAATGGTGATGATACAGTGGGTAAGCCCTCAGATGCTAATCCATGAGAAGTTTGAACCCACCAGTGACTGCACAGGAGAAAGACGAGATTGTCTGTTGCTGTAAAGATTTATAGCTTTGAAAATCCTACTGGGAAGTTCTACTCCGTAAAACTATTGATCTTTTCAGTGTTGACATTAACTCGAAGGGAACACATTTATTTGAACCCAAGTTCTCAGTGGAAAATATGCCCATTTCACAGAACACTCCTTTGACAATTGTAAGGGTCTGTTTTCTGTAGATTTTTAACTGTTTGGTGCAAGCAGTTCACCTGCTTGACAGTTAATTGAGAGACTAGAAGTTCAAGCTCATCCATAGGCCCCTCAGAAAAAAGGCCTGGTGACCTACTTCTGAGAAGTCAGCTGCTGACAACTCCATTGAGCATAGCTCTGTTCTGACACGTGGAATCATTATCTGTCAGATCAGCTCAGTGGCCACTGATTTACTGGCAGACTTCATTTAGATTTTCATATTTCTATCTCCTGTCACAGCAGGATCTAAGAGTGAAACAGGGTAAGTAAGAAATAAATTGATACAAGGCTTTTCTGAGAAACTGATTTGATTGTGTGTGTCGTAATTATTGAATATATTTAAAATGCAAGGTATCCATAATTTTAAAAATATCTTACCAAATTCAATTGTTTATAGAAAAGAAGGTAAAGCAAAAAAAAAAAAAATGTGATCTTAACTTTGTAATCCATTTCATACTTATTTGCAGATTAGAATTATTTCTTTTGATGTACAAAGAACTGCGGTATCCTTTGTGGAATGAGTGCATTCTCACTGTAAATCCTGACAGGTTAAAAAGAAGAGATACAGAAGAGACAGGTTTTTAGTTTAAAAATTTAATCACAGCACACAATTCATCTGGGAACTCTGTGTGGTGGAAATCTGTCACTTAACTAAGACTCAATCAACACTCAAGCAATTAATAAATGAGCTGCTTTATATTGCTGAAGATCATCCAAAAATGGATAGATCAGTGCATCGACAGGGAAGGGCCAGAAGTTCAAGCTAAATTTAGAAGAGGCGATGGCAGCAATGTTATCATTGCTGATGTCAGATGGACCTTGGTTGAAAGAAGGGAATACCAGAAAAATTCATTCATTGTTGCACTTTTCTCCCCTCCCAACCCTCCACCTAGTACAATACCCTCTTGGAAAAGTAAAAGAAAAATTCTTTCATTGTTTTACAAACCCTCTCCCAGGTACACTCCACTACACAGCCTTCACTCTGGACTCCTGTCATGACAAAAATACCTAATCACATATCCCTTTTAAACAGTTTTCTCCCTCATTTGTTTCAATGCAGTATACATTATTGAATCCATCTTTCTCAATTTCCCCCCAATCCCGAAGTCAGTCCTGTTTTACAACAGTGGCACCATGCAGTATTTGTCTTTTTGTGACTGAGATACTTCACTCAGTATAATGTCCTCCAGGGTCACCCATTTTGCATAATATTGCATGAGTTCCTTGTTTTTCAATGCAGTGTGTGAATATACCACAGCTTTTTATCCATTCATTTGTTGATTGGTGAAGTCATGGTCTTTTCAATTACTTGCTACACATCTGAAGGTTGGACAATGAATAAAGATGATAGAATAACAATTGATGTCATTAAGTTGTGGTGTTGGAAAAGAATGCTGAACATCCCATGGACTGCCAAAAGAACAAGCAGATATGTCTTGGAAAAAGTGAATCCAGATTGCTCCTTGGAGATAAAGATGGCTAAGCTTCATCTCTCATACTTTGAGCATGTTGCTGGGAGAAGCTGTTCTTTGGGACATCATGCTTGGAAAGGTCATGGAAAAGGTCAATGAAAGAGAGGAATTAATCTCAAGGACATGGATTGACACAGTGACTGCAGCAATGTCCTTAAGTGTGTCGGATGGGACAGGATAGAACAGAGTTTAGGTCTGTTGTTCAGAGGGTCACTCTGAGGTGTACTTGACTCTACAACACCTAACAACAGCAACATGCTGAATACAAGACTGTGTTAGCCACGCCACAATTGTTCTTTGCATAAGTACCAGTAACTAGCTTTAGTTTTTAAGCAAGCTTCATACATTACTCAGCCCTTTTAATCCCAGTTGGCTTTAAATATTAAGCATCTGCGTTGGTAGACTGTACCTCTCTGCAAATGATGATATTTGTCTGACTTGAGTTATGAGCAGACCATTTTCACACACCCCATCGTCCTGCTACAAAGCCTGTCAGAGTTCTGTGTCTTATTAGGTGAATCAATAGAACAGATTATTCAAACATTATTTTCTGCGTTGTCAGACATGTCTAGGAAGGCCCTTCCTGTCCCCTCACTTTCTGAATTTTGTTGAGTTACAGCTTGCATATTCATAGCAACACCAGGAAGTGAAAAGTGTCCTTTATTCTCTAGGCAGAAGGGAAAATCAAAGTGACCTCATGTGTGACTGCTGACAGAGATAGTAAAGGGAGCAACGTTGGTGGGCTCTGGAACTTTCTTTTCCTGAAGGGGATTTTGCTGTCATGGCAGAAAATGACTCACAGTGCTATTTGAGTAATGAGAAACCATTGCCTTATATTTTAGTTTTAAAACTCCCTGTCTCTTACACAAAGTGCCATAAATCCCTCAGGCCTGGTGAGTGCCATTTGGGCAGGCATCTGCTGCCTGTCTATTGTGTTCTTTCAAAGTTAAGACAACAGATCGGCCCAGAAATCCATTTTTATCATCTGAAAAGCCGTTATGATAGCTGTCCCGGTTGGCTTTACATGCAATTTTGAAACCACTTAGTCCACTATTGTTCATACTGTAATTCTTATAATCTAAAATTCTCACCCAGTTCCCTCATAGACAAATTTGTAATCAAAATCTCTTACCCATTGTTCTGTCACTCTTTCAGTACTCATTCTCCAGACAATGGTCAAATGTACTCTGGTTTTAAGACTCCTTCAGTGATCGTTGTTTCGAATGTACACAAATATTGTACCAATAGGGAACACTGGTGGTCTAGCAGCAAGAAGCTGCACTGTCACCCCAAAGGTATGCTGTTCAAATCCATCAGCTCCTCCATGGGAGAAGGATGGGCTATCTCCTCCTGTGTGATTTACTGCTTCTGAAAACCAGCTGGAGGGTCAGCTGTGGGTCAGTTCTGACTCTATAGCACACACCAAACAACACAAATATTCACACACTTTCTAGATTTTGAGAAGTAAACAACTTATTATTCACCCTCAGATAAATCTTTTGCACAAATATCTTTTTTTCTAGCTCTCAGGAGGTTGACTGGTGAGGAAGGGATGGTATTATATGGGAAGGGACATGTGGGAGCATGTGTAGTCCAAGTTTGAAGGCTCATCCTAGTCAAGAATGCTCACACTTGGAAATCGACTAATTTATGAGGCATGGTGGTCTGATTCTTGAGCTTGGTTATTTTCTACAGGAACAGTAAAAAGGGTATGGTGATTCTGTGTCTTTTAATTTGGTCCGAAACAAGTGATGTCAAGTAATGTTGGACTTCGGAGTTGCTGCGGAGATTCTTTATGCTGATTTAATTAAAGGCAAGCTTTTGTAGATATAGATAAAAATCCATTTTGATGTGATAATTTGGCTGAAGCTATCAGCTATAAGCTTTATAAGAAACACTACTTTTTAAACTAGCACCCTCCGCTTTTGTAATAATATATTTCAAGAGTGATATATTTGCAGTATCTTGAGTGGAGCCTGGTGGCAGAGCACACAACAGTGGGACAGAGAATGAGTGCAGGGCACCCCTCCAAAAACTGCCCCAATGTACTTTCTCTTCTCCAACCCAAATGTGTAGCTGTTTCTTAAGTCATTTTCTCGGTTGATAAAATGTGAATTGTTTACCTGCCATGTGCCATATTTTTGAAGTAGCAGAGCATAGAAAATGAAAGATATCTTCATTTTCTTTGATCTTATTAGAAGAAAAGCATTTTCTAAAGTGCAGGTTTTGCATTGATCTTTTAGTGACAGATGATGGGCTCAGGACTGGATAAGGGACTTGGTGAGCAAGCTGCTTAGTGCATCATGAGCACAGCTTGGAGGAGCTAGCTCAGTTATCTCTGTGCCAGAGCTGCTTTTCCAGGTTGTGGCTCTTGAATCATTAATTCAAAATGTCTAAGTGACACCTACATTGACATTTATTTATCATAGAGACACATACCTATAATATTTATGTATGTATACATGCATACATTATATATCTATATATATACACACACACAGTATAATGTACACATATTTATAGGTGTAAATAAATGAAGATTAAGGCAAACCTGGGTTTTAATTATAATATGAGATTATATTTTATGGTGGAATAGATTGTGCTCCAATGAAATGCATCCCTAAGATCTTAGTGACTTACCAAGACAAATTTTAAAAAGTTTAATGCTTGTTTGCCTTATATGTGTATTGTGAGTTGATAGGGAACTGCTGCTCTTATAAACACTCTCATTTGGGGACCCAGACTAATACAATAGAACTTTTCTAGAATGTTGCTAAAATAACAGTGGGAGGAGAGAGCGAAAAAACTTGTGAGGCTCTTACAGATCTTACCCACCAGGTAAATGCTTCATCTCTATTCTTATTTTATTAGACAAAATAAGTCATATGTCCAAGTCTGGCTTTTGGACCAAAGGAGGAGTGGCATTATTCTGTATTGTGATTGTTGTTGTCATGTGCAGTCCAGGCAGAATCAACTTATAGTTGACCCTCCAGTGAGTTTTCAGAAGCTTTTTATAAATTTCACTGAAGGAGATTACTCATGGTTCCTGGCTAAAAGGACTACTTAAATAAGTTTCAACACAAGGCTGATTCACAAAGCTTGGAATTTCTGTTGTTAGGTGCCACCAAGTCGAGTACGACCCATAGTGACCCTATGAACAAGAGATCTGAACCCTGACCTATCTGTGCCGTCCTCACACTTCCTGACACACTAGAGCCCATTACGGTAGTCAGTCCACCTGGTTGAAGGTTTTCCTCCCCTTTACTGACCTTCTGCCTTTACAAGCATGATATCCCTTTTCAACACGCCTGAAGTATGTGAGGTAAAGCTTTAGCATCTTTGCCTCCAAGGAGCATTCTGGCTGTAACTTCTCTAAGACACATTTGTTTGTTCTTGTGGCCATCCATGAGATGTTCAGTGCCTTTTCTCCAACACCATAGCTCAATGACATCAGTTCTTCTTTTGTCATCCTTATTCATTATCCAGATCTCAGGTACATAGCAAGTGATTAAAAGGACTATAGCCTGAATCAGATGCACTTTAGTCCTCAAACTAGCATCATTGCTCCTTAATGATTTGGAGAGGTCCCTGACTACAGAATTCCTCAGTGCATTATGTCTCCTGATTTCCTGACTGCTGATAACAAGGGTGTTGATTGTCTTACTTGGATCCACAATCAACCTCCTTCGGATTCTTAGGGCAATCTAAATTAAGAAGTTAAATAGATAAAATTAAATGGAATATATGGAGCTGTCATCTCAAAACACATAGAATTAGCTATAAATTATAAAAAAAGACTATTATCATATTGGACACAAATATATTATTCCAAACAATTTTGAAACACTATAGCATTGTAAATAAAAATGGTCAACATCAGAAAAAGGAAATGTTAGTTTAATTTTTATTAAGCAAAATTAATTGGGATGGATGAAAGTAATTAGCCAGTGCATACTGTTTATTGGAATTAAGTGATTTTAGTAATCAAATATTTTTTCCTTCCTTCCTTCCTTCCTTCCTTCCTTCCTTCCTTCCTTCCAGTCTACTCTTTCCTGTCTTCTGGTCTTTATCCTTGGACAAACGAGTGGTTAAAAAGCTACATTTTTAGCTGTCTTAGTCAATTAGATGAGTATTAAATGA
>NW_006399891.1:1194357-1194971 GCF_000299155.1 Elephantulus edwardii | reverse complement strand
GCCGCTCTTTAATAAATTAGCCTAATTTTCAACTAAATTAAAGGTTTTAGTTTATAAAGGGATCTTGGAAATTATATAGCTCAGAGATCAGCCAGCTTATTTTCAGGTAAGGGCCAGGTGACTGATATTTTAGCCTTTTCAGATTCTTTATTGGAACTTTTCAACTCTGCTATTTCAGTGTAAGGGCATTCATAGACAATATACAAGTGACTGAATATAATCTCTTTCTATTCAACTTTATTTACAAAAATAGATGGCAGATCAGATTTGGCCTCTGAGCCAGTGTGTTCATAGCTTCTCTAGTTCATTTGATTAATTTATCCATGAGGAAATAAAGACCTATAGAAATGAAGTGACTGGCGAATTCACCTGACTAGGAAATATCAGAGCAAAGTCAAATCCCCTAGTCCATCTCCCGTTCAAGTGTCCACTCCCCTCAGTCACAGGGCACAACACAGGTGCCATCATGCTGAGTCTGATGCATAAGGCCTTGGGTCCAATAAAATGAACCTTGGTGAATCCTGTTCCTGCTCGCAGTTCTTGCTGCATTTGAACCCATTATTGCAGCCATCTCCACAATCAGCTCCTGGCCTAGTTTTCACAGCCGATATTGA
>NW_006399891.1:1167315-1192032 GCF_000299155.1 Elephantulus edwardii | reverse complement strand
CTTGATTTCATTTGCACACTTAAAAACCTACTGGTGCGTATATGTGTGTGTGTGTGTGTACACACATATGCAATATCTATAATAATGTGGTTGTTGTGTGTGTGTGTGTGTGTACATGCATATACAATATCTATAATAATGTGGTTGTTGTTGTGTGTGTCAAGGCCGGAAATGACTCATAACTGACCCTTTAATGGATTTTAAGAAGCTATAATTAACACAGGAGTTTCCCCATCTTTCTCAGATGGAGGAGTCCTGATGGGTTCAAGCTGCCTGCCTTTGGGTTGGCAGCACAACTCCTTAGCAACATGGCTCAAATGTCTTAGTCAAGTTTATAAATCGGGTTTAGTGGATGAAAGTAAAAATGCATTTTCTGTCTTGAGAAAACAAACTAAACTCATTGTTGACTCATAGAAGATCTTCTGTTGTGATTTCTGAGATTGGAACTCTGATGGGGGTGATTGCCTATCTTTCTTTCATAGAGGTGTGAACTTTGGTGCAATTCTCTAAAGACTAGGTCACCAAAGTCCCCTTTAGAAAATAAAGTAAAATAAGCAAGAGCAGAACTTTATTATAAAGTAAAGACTCAAAGCTGAGCAGACTGCTGTTTTATTTTGTTTTGGTTTTTCCTAGGATGGGCTCCTTCTACGCTCCCTGCCTCCCAGGCATCAACATCCTTCGACTACACACATCTATGTACTTCCAGTGTTGGGCTGTGATGTGCTGCAACGTTCCGGAGGCCAGAGTCTTCAAAGCTTCCAGATCAAACAATTTCTACCTGGGCATGCTGTTGCTCATCCTCTTCCTCTCCACCATGCCTGTCCTGTACATGATCGTATCCCTGCCACCGTCGTTTGATTGCGGCCCTTTCAGGTCTCTCCCTTTCAATTCTTCTTTGGTGTATTTTTTACTCAGGAGCAGAGAAGGAGATTATCACTCATTGTATAAATGATATTTTGTTTTCAAACAGTGTCATTTTTCATTCTGTAGAAATGAAATCCAGTGGGTTTTCAGGCTTAAGGTATGACATGAAGATTGAGTCTTGGGCAAGTTCAATTTATTTCCTCATTTGGAAATCATAGATAGAACAATTTAATAGTCCCAAACCCTGATATTTCCGTAAGAGGAGATAACTAAGAAAAAGGTTTAAGGAAAACATGTGAAATTTTTCTTGTTGTTGGACTGCTACATCCAGATACAATAAGCTATTTCTCATATAACAAAAAAGTAGATTGACCTGCAAGCTACCATGAGCAAATGGATTGATGATTATAGTGCCTACAAAAAGGGCCACAAAATTTATATGCCAAATGCTTCATGCTAAAAAGAAAACTACCTAGACTAAGAAGCTCTTGTCAGAACTGAACAAGGGAACACTGAAAGATTTAAAGTTAAGAAATGTGCATCATTGTTGTATCCTTCCTCAATACCTATTCAATCTGTATGCTGAGCACATCATTAAAGAAGCTTACACTATGAAGAAGAATGTGAGATCAGGAATGGAAGAAGACTCATCAACAGTATGTATTATGCAGATGACACAACCTTGCTTGCTGAAAGTGAGGAGTACTTGAAGCAATTACTGCAGAAGATCAAAACCTATACTTTTCCATATGGATTACATCTCAGCATCAATAAAACAACAATTCTTACCACTGGACTGAGAGACAGCGTCAAGATAGATGGAGTAAAGACTGAAGTTGCCAGCAATTTTAACTTGGTCGGATTCACAGTCAAAACACTTGATACCAGCAGTTAGGAGATCAAGAGACTTACTGCACTGGGCCATTCAGCTGTCAGGATTCTTTCCAAATAACTGCAGAGCAATGATGCCAGTTTGAACAGCAAGTTGCACCTTATTCAGACCATGGTCTTTTCAGTTATTTGCTATACTCTGAGAGCTGGACAGTGAATAAATGTTTTTGTTGTTGTTGTTGTTATGTGCCGTCGAGTCGTTTGTGACTCATAGTGACCCTATGTGCAACAGCCCTAAACCATGCTCTACCTCGTGCCAATCTCATTGCCTCTGACACACCCATCCCGATTACCCCAGTCACTGGATCAATCCACCTCATAGAGGGTCTTCCCCTCCTGCGCTGTCCCTCTATTCTACCCAGCATGGTGTCCCTCTCTAAAGACCTGTCTCTCCTTACAACATGTCCAAAGTATGTCAGGCGAAGCCCCAGAATCCTTGCCTCCAAGGAGCAGCCTGGTTTAACCCTCTCTAGGATGAATCTGTTTGCTTTCTTCGCAGTCCATGGTACATTCAATACTCTTCTCCAGCACCACAGCTCAAAGGTGTCAATTCTCCTTCTATCCTCACAGAGGAAAAATTAGTGCCTTTGAGCTGTGGTGTCATAGAAGAGTACTGAATATTCCATAGACTGCCAAAAGATCAAACAAATATGTCTTGATAAAAGTGCAGCCAGATTACTCCTCAGAGGCAAAGATGGCAAAGCTTCATCTCACATATTTTGGACATGTTGTTTAGAGAGGTTATTTCTTCAAGAGGGACATCATGCTTGGAAGGTGGAGGATTGGACAAAGAGAGGAAGCCTTCAGCCAGTAAATTGACACAGTGATTGCAGCAATGGACCCAAGCATGTAAGAAATGATGAGAATGGCACAGAATAGAACAGGATTCAGATCTGTAGATTCATAGGATCGCTGTGAGTTGCACTTGACTCGATGACACCTAATTACAACAAGAAGCATGAATAATAACAAGGATTTTTCTTATATAATTTTTCTCTACTGGCTTAATCCTTAGGGAGTTGTGCCACTATCCATAAGCAGACCCTCTGGCGATTCAAAACCCCCAGGAGCTCTGACTGAGAAACATGAACAATATCCTTGATTTCATTTGCACACTTAACCTACTGGAAGGTCAGCTATGACTTGGTTCTAAATTGATGTCAATGTGTTTTAGTTCACTCAAGACGTGACTGAAAAATTAAGAAGGCTCTTTAATCCAAGCTGAATATATACATTTCTAGTCTTCTGTGACATAAATCAATAAATCAGTTATAGATCTATCTAAAGGACTTTAGAAATTGACCTTCCATAGTCCCCCAACAAGCTATATGCTGTCTCAATAATTAGCATGTGTTTGAGTTAGTTCTGTCTTTTAGTGAAGAAGGAAACATGAACATGAAAAGCAATGTGAATGACAAGCATGACGCTGCCGACAGTGGGTGTATATAATTTCTCCCTCATGCCATCAGACCCACTTTATTTTAAAGGCCAAGGGTTCTTTGATCACAGATCAAGCATAAGCATAAAAAAGTCAGTTTCACTATTATAGTCTTGCTATTACTCTAAAAGTCATGTTAAGGCAGTTGATAAGGCAGAGCTTGCTGGGGCTCTGTCATTTTCAGGTGCTTGTGTGCCTTGCAGGTTTGGGTTTTCCTTCTCACAGGGACTGAAATTAACAATGTAGAGAGTGGCACCTGCAGGCTAAATATGAAATTGCAGTTTTAATAATGGTTGTTATTAAACCCTCTAGCAAATCTTAAGGTACAAAGTTCAAAAGTAAGCAAATATTTCCGTTAATTGCACATTACCAGTACAACGTAGTAATATTTAGACGTGCTTTTATGTTTTTAATTGAAAGTTGATCTTTTTCAGTAAGATACAGCAAAGACCTTAGCAGTCTACAGGGAAAATAAAAAAAGTAAATCAATAAATGGAGTGGAATGGTAGTTAGGTAGATGTGCTTATATTCAAATGTCATTAAGTTAGATACATAACTTACATAAAATTTCTGCACATTTTTAGGTTTTTGAACCACAATACCAATGCCTCTTTTTCTGCTAGAGCACAAGTTACTCTGATTTGTACTGGGGGTTGAGGGAGAAATTAATATCTAAGGCAGAGAACTTACTTTGACAAAATACTTCCAAAATGGCAAACATAAGCAAAAACGTCACCTGTATTTCAGTATTTTGTGTTTAGGGAACTTTAATATTTTTGGTGGAGTATGACAATGCTTGAGTAGAAACGCAGAGACAAGGACCTTTTCCCCAGTATTGCCTCAGACAGAAATCCCTCCTTAAAGTATATGGGATTGGATTTAGAGCCTCCTAAACTTGAGATGTGCAGCGACATGAGAGACCACCAGCAGCGTGAGGCATGAGGTGTCACAAAAATGACATGAGACCTGAGCCATCATATCAAGGGTTGGCTGAGGGGGCGGGGGGGAGAAGCTAGACAGGGTTAGGTGAGAGCAAAAGGGGATGCTGGTGAAGCAGGGAAAGGATGGGACAAGACTGGGACAAGACACATGTGCCAAGGAGGTGGTGACTGACACTGGATCCCCTGATTGTTTCTGTATGGGGGAAGTGTTTTTCATCTGATCCTTTTGGTTAAATGCTTGACTGTCATATTCCTCTAAAACTGAGCATCCAAATTAGACAGACTAGGAAGAAGGATTGATTGTCCACTTCTGAATCAATAGGCCTTCAAAAACCCTGTGAAGAATAGACTATTCTTAAAGTAGACTAGCAGATATGGCACCTAAGATTGAGCCCTCAAATTTGGAAACACACATGAAGAGGAACAGTGTTAAGCTAATGATTGGAACATGGAATTTGAGAAGCCTAATGTAGGAAAACCAGAGATTGTTAAGAAAGAAATGAGGTTCATTCAGTCTTACCTCTTTCCCAATGCAGGAGTCCCTTCTCCAAGGCGACTTTCACCTTGACCACTTGCAGCGACTACCTCACCACGCAGACCACTCATTTCTTAAGAAGCTGTCCCTTAGAAAGCTCTTCCTTAAATGGAATAGTAGCCTCTCTCCTGGTGACTTCTGCCCAGGGACCCCGGCTGGCCTCAGAAAGAACCCTGAGAATGTTTGGAAAGACGAATCTTGGGCCCTCTGCCATGTCTTCTCTTTAAAAGATGCTTGGAGCCATTTCCAGAAAGGTTCATTAGACACACTGGTAGAGTCATCACAGCTGATGGAATACAAGGTATAGCTGAAAGGAGCATGCTGGTTTTCCATTATGCACATACCAGGACTTCGCCTCAGTCAAGCAGAAGCAGATGACAGTGTTCCTGGAAGCGTTAGTGAGGTGCCTCTTGGCAGTTGCTGGCCCTCTAAGAAGCTATTTCATTGCTTTCTGATTGCATCTTGTGAGAGTCCATCTTCAGCTCAGGAGGGGAAATTCCGATCTCCTGTCTGAACTAGGATTTGGACAGCACTGGTGGTGTCGGCGCGAGCCCAGCTCAGGGCACTCCATCCGTTGTGCACCCCCTTCAAACAGCACGGCATCAGGCCTCACTTTGTAGACAGTGCTACCAGGATCTTATCCTCACATGGAAGAGAAAAGCCTGTTTGCTTGTTTAACCTCTGCATGGAAGGTGGCATCCAAAATAGCTGATCTGTAATATCAGCTTCTGCACTTAGGACTACTTCAGATAAATGGTGATGATGGTGAATGGTCTCCTGTATCCAGACACTCCATTCAAACAGTGGCATTGAATTAGGAAACCCAGGAGTCAAATATTCAGGAGCCCTCTGAGTGTAGCTGTAAACTTGGGGTTTATTTTGGCCTATATTAGACCTTGTAAGTGAAATAAAGCTTTTTAATGATTTTTTTTTTAAAAAGAAAGAAATGGAACACATAAATACTGCCAAAATCAAATAGATTTTGGCATGGGTCATTTTGAATCTGACAGTCATTATCTTCTATGCTGGAGATGAAAAGGCAAGGGAATATGGGGTCATTTTCATAGTTAAAAAAGTCTTTTCTAGTTTTCTCTTGAAATACAATGTTGTGAGTGACAGGATAATATCCATACACGTACAAGTCCAGTGAATATCACTATCATTCAAATATATACACCAACAGCCAGAGCAAAAGAGGAGGAAATAGATGATTTTCACCAACTTTTGCAATCAGAAATTGATCAAACCAGCAACCAAGATACATTAATAATAATCGGTGAATAGAATGCAAAAGTTGGGAATAAGGAAGAAGGATCAGTAATCAGAAAACATGGACTTGATGACAGAAATGAGACTAGAGTTAAAATGATAGAAATATGTACAATCAATGATTTATTAATTGCAAATACATTTATAAGAAACATAAACACATACTATACACATGGATTTCACCTGATGGTATGTACAGGAATCGGATTGATTATATCTGTGGAAAGACTCGTTGAAGTTCAATAGAAGAAGAAGCAGTAGCAGCAGCAGCAGCAGCAGCTAAATAATAGCTGTGAAAATTAGGCCAGGTGCTGATTGTAGAACATACCACCAACTACTCATATGCAAGTTCAAACTAAAGATAAAGAAGGTTAAATCAAATCCACAGGAACTGAAGTTTGACCTTCAGTCTATTCCACCTGAATTTAAAAATAATCTCAGGAAAAGAATTGAGGTCTTGAACATTAATAAGCAAAGACCAGATGATCTGAGGGATGATATAAAGAATATCATCCATGAAAAATCAAAAGGTCATTACAAAGACATAGGAAGGGGAAAAAAAGACAAAGATTAATGTTAGAAGAGACTCTAAATATTGAACTAGAGAAGCCAAATCATAGAGAAGGAAGCAGGAAGTTAAGGAGCTGAACAGAAAATTTCAAAGAATGGCTCAGGAAGACAAAACAAGGAATTATAATGAAATGTGCAAAGATTTAGAGTCAGAAAATCAAAAGGGATAAACTTGCTCTGCATTTCTTAAGGTACAGGCACTAAAGAACAAATTCAAGCTGTAAGTTGCAATGTTCTGTGCAGAATATTGAATGATCCAGGAAGCAATGGAAGAAGAAGGAAGGAGCACACAAAGTCACTGTACCAAAAAGAATTGGCTGACTCAGAAGACTTTCATGAAAAAAACATGATCAAGAGGAAATGGTGAAGAAAAAGGAAGTTCAAGCTGCTCTGAAGGAACTGGCGAAAAAAAACAAGGCCCCAGGAATTGATTTAATACCAATTGACATATTTTAGTAAACAGATGCTGCCCTGGACATGTTTACCAGATTGCACCAGGAAATCTGCAGGACAAATATGGGGCCAACTATCTGGAAGAGACCCACATTTATTCTATTTTAAAAAAAAATGAGATCTGACAGAGTGTGGATATTATAGAACAGTATCACTAATATTACATGAGGTAAAATCCTTCTGAAGATTATGAAAAAAATTTACTGGAATCAATAAAGAACTACCAGAAACACAAGCTGGGAGAAGAGGTCTTGGCACTAGAGACATTATTGCCAACATCAGATACATCTTGGCAGAGCAGAGAGTACCAGAGGAATGTCTGTGTTTTGTTGACTATGCAAAGGCATTTGACTGTGTGGATTACAAGAAACTGTGGCCAACCTTGAGAAGAATGGCAATCCCAGAACACTTGGTTGTGCTCATGCGAAATCTATACTTGTACCAGGAAGCAGTCCACAGAACAGAGCAAGGAAATACTGCATATTCAAAAATAGGAAAGGAGTGTGTCATGGATGAGCCCTGTCTCCATAGCTTTTCAATCTACTTGCAGAACCAATCATTTGTGAGGCTGTTTGTTATAGGTAAGAACGTGGCATCAGGATTTGAGGAAGACTCATCAACAACCTATGATATGCAAATAACACAACCTTGATTGACAAAATTGAGGAGGATCTGAAGCATTTGTTGAAGGATGTCAAGGACTATAGTCTTCAGTATGAATTGAAGTTAGACATCAAGAAGACAAAGATTCTCACCACTCAGCCAATTGGCAGCACCATGATAGGTGGAGATGGTTAACAATTTGAGCTTGCTCAGCTCCACAATCACCACTTGGCACCAGCAGATAGGAAATCAAAAGATGAATTGCACTGGGATAGTCTGCTCTCAGGGACCTCTCCAAAGTGCTTAAAAGTGATGATATCAGTCTAGGAACTAAGGTGAGCTTGATCTCTTGAAATGGTTCACAATCATTTTCTACGCATCTACAGCTAAAAATGACAGAAGAAGAATCCATGCCTTTGAATTGTGGTGCTGGAGAAGAGTATTGAACATAGATAGTATGGACCACCAAGAAAACAAATAGGTCTGTCATGGAGAAGGATAATCCAAGTTTCTCCTTGGAGGAAAGGACTTTGAAGTGCTGTCTCCCATACTTTGGACATGTTGCACGGAGGGACCAGTCTTTGGAGAAGGACATCATGCTTAGAAGGGTAGAGGGACAGCACAAGAGTGGAAGTCCTCAGATGAGATGGATTGATATAATAACTTGGGTAATGGGATAGGGTGTGTCAGGGTCAGTGAGACTGGCTCAGGACAGAGCAGGGTTCAGAGCTATAGATCATTATGAGTATAACTATAGATCATTATGAGTAGCAGGCGCTTGATGGAACATAACAACCACCACCAAAAAAAGACTATCTCTTCTATCTATTCTGGAACAGAATATTTGCCTTGTTACTTGGGTTACTGTCTGACTTAAAAGTTTAAAAATATTTTCTCAGCTATAGGATGAGTTGGTGTTATGTGCCATCAAGTTGGGACCAACTCATAGCTGGCTGACCCACCTGTGGATTTTCAGAGGCTATAAATTACACAGGATGAGACTGCTCAGATTTCTCCTTCAGAGCAACTAGTGGATTCAAACTACTTGCCTTTGGATGGACAGCACAATCTCTTAGCCAGTGTTTAGAGAAAACATTTATTAAAAGCTGTGTGTCCACTGTGCTTCTGAGTTCAAGGTACTTTTTTCAGAGTGAAGTCCACCAGTTTCCTGTGTTACCAGAAAATTGGAAAATCCGTATTTGACAAGTTAAGGGAAGCTAAAAATGGTGCTGAACTGAGCAATAATTTGTTCTATGTTGAAGTCTCATGGTGATGACGTAGCTGCTAGCTATGTGTTCAGACAAGGTGGCCTGGTTTTATGAGGCCTCAGGATAGAAGGTAGATATTCCAGGAAATTATTCCAATAGGCTGTGAGGTAGTTTTACATTAACAAATGAAAAACTATTTATTTGGTGTCCAGATGAAAATTCTTCTACTTGCTCCACCTCACTTCCTAACACATTATTTCTCACACTTGTATGATAATAGTTCTGAACAATTTACTTCGTTTGTAGTTTGTTTATGATGTTCTTTTTTAAATGAAACTAGATCACTGCTTAAAAATATGGCACACTTCACAAATCTAAGTGCCATCCTTATGCAGAGACCATGATAATCTTCTCTGTATTGTTCCAATTTTAGTAGTATGTGCTGCTGAAACGAGCACTAATTTTTACTTCTTTAAATTCTCACATGCCTCCCTGAATTCATTATGATGATTTTTTAAAATATATTTTCATCTCACTGCAAAAACCTTTACGTTAGGTAATATGTAAATTACGGAAACATTTTAACATTAAAAAAAAATACTGCCAACATTCTGCAACAACTCTGAAATAACACTCACATCTCAGCAGTTTATATTCTAATTTTTTCATATGTATTTATCTTAGTTGAGCTCACATATAATATCACATATAACACGTGCAGGTTTAGGTCGAACAGTAACAATTGACATTCTGCAGTAATACTGCTACTACATGAATAGTTATAATCATGAATGTGTCTCTTTTCCTTGGTAATCTGTCTTCTAGAGAATGGGAACACAATATTTTCATTTTTCGGTGTCCAAAGTATAGTAGAGTGCGGGAAGTACTTTGTATTAGTGAATCAATAATGGCTGCTCATTGTGTTTCCTAAGTGCTGGAGCAGAACTAGGAGCAAACTAGACAGGAATCTGTGTATGTGCATCTTGTAAGACAGGCTTGTTCTTAACTGTTCTAATCAAGGATGGATGGAACTATGGTCACAGGAGAGTTACAAGTGAAGTGCATTCGCATTTCACTATTCTATGTGGTTCCAGATAGATTTAAAAGGGCTTCTGGACTATTGCTAAGTGGTGCTCCCACCCTAAATGAGAACAAGGAATTCCCAGGGCTCCTCACATCCTTCTGTAGTTTGGATATAATGAAGAGACCGGAAATTCTTTCTTTACTAAGAGGCCCAACTTGGAAAAGATGCTTAAGACATGAGAGATGCTAGTGACTTGCTCTGAGACATATAGACATGAAGAGCTTTGTGTGTAGGAATTGGTCTCTAAGATTTCAGTACCCCTTTTATGAACTTATTTATCAACCATAGGCCTCAGAGGCTGGAGAAGGAAGGATAGATTGTCTCATCCTCTAATCTTTGACAATCTTCACATCTACCTCTTCCATATGCCAGTTGGGAAATATGGTCAATTAGAATGGACTAATGAAGAAGAAACCTCATTGGGTGCTTCATGATCACTTCTTATATGATGAAGAAACAGTTGTCACCTTGGTTCTACCTCATGGTGACACTATGAATAAAAGTGGAACAGCTCTGTGGGTATTTCGGTGAACATGACCTGGAACAATTTGATCACTAGACCTTCTTTGTGAGTTTCTTCTGGGTAGATTTTAACTTCTAACCTTCCGGTTAGTAGCTGGGTGCTTAACAGTTTGTACCACCCAAGTTTTGCTCAGGTATCATAACTCTTTCTAATTAGTATTAGTTAAGAATTGGTTAAGCAGAATTTACTTTTTTGGTCTATTGAAAGATCTTCACTACTCCAAGAGAGAAAAACAAAATTTCTGACCTAAGATATGTGGCTGATGTGCTTTTATTGGTGGTGGTGTTGTTATTGTTGTTGATTGCTGTTGAGTTAAACATGGTTCATACTGGCCCTATGGGGAAAAAAAAGCCTGAAGTTTTTCTGTAACTATCAACATTTATTAAAGTTCATAAAGTTTCCAGAGGCATGTAAAACATTTTGGGTTTTTTTAAATGCTTTCTAAGCATTTGAGAAAGATTTCTTCCTATGTGACCACTACTTTTAGCTACTGTCAATTAAACTGCAACTCATGTTGACCCCATACACAAGGAAACAAAATGCTCCACCGCCTCTCTGTATCAAATCACTGGCATCCTGGGATTTTCACTGACTTCTCTTTAGGAATGGATTTTTCAGACCTGCCTTCCTTTTCTTACTATAGTTCCCTCTCTATGTTTTAAATAAAACTCATTCTGTTGTTCCCCCAGCGGCAAAAATCGGATGTTTGAAGTCATTGGAGAGACGTTGGAGAATGATTTCCCCAGCTGGATGGCGAAGATCTTGAGACAGCTGTCCAACCCGGGACTGGTCATCGCTGTCGTGTTGGTGATGGCGTATGTGCTTTCTTTACTCTCAGAAAGAGCCTTTGTGATGTTCTTCCTGGTTCCTTTTGTTTGTTTTATTTTTTAAGACTTTTAACTGATTAAAGAAAAAATAATAACTCCCACATCATAGTATTAACATGATAAGAATTCAAACGATGTGTTTCCCGTAAAAAGTAACCAGATAGACATGTTCTGTGTGTTTTAAGAGCATCTACAAAGGTTGACTTCTCATTAATATGATGATCCCTGGTTACTTTTATGTCTCAGATTTGTCAGCTCTTGCTATTCCCCCAGGATCCTGTAAACTAACCATATTCGACACTGATTACATGAAGTTGAGAGGCTGAAATTCATGAGCCATGTTCTGATCCTGTTGGATGTAATTCACTGCCATCTGCATCTGTCTTTGCCTTCCCAGGATTATAAGATTTGTTCCCGAGTAACCAAACAGTGAAAGCAGGGGAAACATAAATGCTAAATGTGAAATCTAATCAGCACACTGAGCTTCCCTCTGCAACCAGCCCCCACCTCCAGTTCCATAAAGCAGATGGCTGTGAATACACAGAAATGACGATCTTCTAAGCTAATATGCCCCCTGAGGGCCTTAGAAGCTGTATTTCAGGGCTAGATGCTTAGGGGGATCTTTAAAATGAACCCTGTCCTTATTCCTACCTTGTTCCTCTTCAAAATAAGATGTTCGTGATAGTAGAATTATGGGGCCAGAAGGGTCTCAGGAAAGTACTTTAGAGATACATCAAAGGGGAATTTGGTAGAAGACTTTGCTCTTGCAATCATCATTGCTTTGAGTCAGAACTAATTTGAACACAGTGGGTTTGTTTTTGGTTTTGGAATCTTCACTGGCTTCAGATTTGTGGTCACCACAGATAAACTTATGTAAATAAAAGTATATGACTGCCTTGAAAGACCCAAGAAAGTGCCCTTGCCCTTCCTTTTAAAGCTTAAATCCCTCCAAAACCAAACCAAACCATGTCAAGTAGGTACCATTTCATAGCAAGTCTCCATCAGGTTTCTGGGAGGAGGCTGCCCATCTTTCTCCAGTAGAGTGGCCTTGAACATCTGACTCTTTGATTAACAACCTAACATGTTACAAACTATGCTACTAGGGTTCTTTGAACCCTTAAACTCTTCCTAAAGTATGGAACTGTCATTGCTACTAGCCACAAAGGCAGGTATTAAACTACCTGAAGGGAAACTTGAGAAATTCTAGTTGCTAAAAAAGAGTTGTTATTGTTGTTAGATGCTATCTAATCAAGTACAACCCATAGCAACCCTCTGAACAACAGGTGTGAACCCTGTCCTATTCTTGCTATCCTCATATTACCTGACAAACTTGAGCCAACTGTAGTAGTCACTATGTCCATCCACCTTGTTGAGCCAACCCTCCACCTTTTCAAAAATGATGTCCCTCTCCAAGAAAAACTCTCCTAACAACATGGCTGAAGTATGTGAGACAAAGCCTTAGCACCTTTGCCTCCAAGGAGCACTTTCTCCGAGACATATTTGTTGGTTCTTTTGGAAGTTCTTGGGATATTCAGTGCTCTTCTCAAACCCACAGCTCAAAGGCACCAATTCTTCTTCTGTCATCCTTATTCAGTGTCCAATTCTCAGATGGATAAACAACTTACTGGAAAAATCATGGCCTGAATCAGACACACCTCAGTCTTCAAACTGACATTATTTCTCCTCAATAATTTGGAGAGGTTTCTAACTATAGACTTTTCTCAGTGCATTATATCTCTTTATTTTATTGATTGTAGATCCAAGTAGTTGAAATAGTTGACAGCTTTATTCTTTTCTCCATCTATCACGATGTTCTCTACTGGTCCAGTGGTAAGAATTTTTATTTTCTTGACATTGGGATGCAATCCATATTGAAGGCTGTATTTCTTGATCTTCTGCAGCAAGTGGTTCAAGAGAACTGAAGAACTCGCTCTGCATTTCTCAAGTTGAAAGAACCCAAAAGCAAATCTAAGCCTTAATCATGATATTAAAGGATGCTATGGGTATCCAAAGTAGATGGAAGGAGTACAGAGACACTGTATAAAAAAACCAAAAAACAACAACAACAAACAACAAAAAACCACCACCAACAACAACCAAAAACCATTGAAACCTTTCAGGAGGTACCATATGAACAGGAGCCAATGGTAATGAAGAAAGCTGAAGCTGCATTGAAGGCTGGTAAAAAAATAAGTCCCCAGGAATTAATGTGATACTGATTGAGGTATTTCAACTAACAGGTGCAGCCCTGGATGCACTCATCACCACTGTATGCCAGGAAATTTGAAGGACAGTTGCTTGACCAACTGACTGGAAGAGATCTCTATTTCTTCTCATTCCAAGAAAGCTGATTCAAAAAAGTGTGGAAACTATTAAACAATATGTTTAATATCAAATACAAGCAAAATACTGCTGAAGATCATTCAAAAACAGCTAGAGAACAGTACCTAGATAGGGAACTGTCAGACATTCAAGCAAGATTGAGAAGGACCAGCAATATCATTGCTAATGTCAAAAGGATCCTGGCTGAAAGTAAAGAATACAAGAAGAATGTCTGTTTATGCTTTACTGACTATGCAAACACATTTGATTCTGCGGATCATAACAAGTTATGGCTAACATTGAAAATAATGGGAATCCCAGAACACTTAATTATGCTCATGTGAAACCTATACTTAGATCAAGAGGCTGCTGTGTGAACAGAACAAGGGGAAGTATACATGGTTTAAAATTAAGAAGGGAATGTTTCAGGGTTGTATCCTCTCTCCAACTCTACTCAATCTGTATGCTGAGCAAATTAATCAAGAAGCTGCACTTTATGAAGAAGAATTGCACTTTATGAAGAAGAATGTGGTATTAGGGGAGACTCAGAAAGGAGTTGACTTGTTTAAATAAAATTAGGACACCTCAGGGAGAAAACTCTTACTGATTTGAAGGTAAGGAGCTAGGATTCTAAGTTCAGTGCCTTCATTTTTGTCATAACCCATATCAGGTATAGAGGGTAGGTGTCAGCTTCCCCAATTTTTTAACTTAGGAAACTGACAGGAGTAAAGTCATTTTCCCAGATGAGAAGGCAAGTGATCATATGTAATAGTAATCATAACAATAATTGGAAAAAAATAATAATTGGAACAGATTCTTTAAGGTAAATCCCATGTTTGCTCCTTTATACTTTGATTCCTTTTAAGGAACAAAACCTAGTAGTCCATAGGGATAATTAACAAAGTATATTACCATTATCTGCATTATAGAACCTTGAACCTGGGCTCCTGTTACAAATACTTAGGAAATTTCTGGTGCAGATGTGGTAGAAAATAACCTGTTTTACCAGATGGTCTTTGAAGCAATTTCTTCTCTCTAAATTTTCATGATACAGTGACTTCTAAGGATTAAAAGTCTGTGTAGCCTTTAAGAGTTAAGGCCTTTTAGTGATGTTGCTATGTCTGAATGGTGCCAAAGAGCTGATGCTTGGCTACCAATGGGAAGGATGGTGGTTCAAGTCTATTCAGAGACTTCTAGGAAGAAAGAGCAGGTAAAGCACTTCCAAAAATACAGTCATTGAAAACTCTGTGGTACACAATGTTCCTTTGACATCCATGGGGAACACCATGAGTTGGAATCAATATTTATTATAGCTACTATTTTCTTTGTTCTTCTTTTTCTTGTATTGTGCTTGACTTTTTAACAAAAACATATAAAACTGAAATGCCAGATGTTATTATATTCTTAACTTCCTCAGAGACAAATTTCTTTTTCAGGAGAGAAATAACACTGTTCCAATGCCAGTACAGATTTAGTAAGCTGCCTCAGGAGGTAGATGCACAAGACAATCGTGGCTGCCTCTGTGGTCCCAGGGAGCACCTACACATGAACTCCCTTCAACTCCACAACAAGCTTGGCCGTATTAATCATGAAACCATAGTACAAAAAAGCTCTGAGTAACTGCCCCAGCTCATGTCATTAATAAGTTCGATTCACCTTTATGTCTTCATAGTGTCTACTTCTCATTCCTCCTCAATTTTTGCAGCTCCGTCACTGAGTTCAATATGTCATCCCTTAGTGAAAAGGGTATTGAAAAGGACTGACTGCCACTTGTCAGGTCTGGTGTAGAGGCAGGGTCAGCACTCTTTATTCTTAAAGGGCAAGGTAGTAGATTTTTTAGGGTTTTGGTTCAAGAAACCAAATTAAAAATATTTATGTACAGCCAGAAATGCACAATCTGGATGAATCAGGACCTTCTAAAGAAGATGAATCAAAAACTTTTTCCTTTTTTAAAAAAAATTTTTAAGAAAAAAATTCTGCTGGTTTACTAAACAAATTTGTATGCATTGTGTTTCACACTGGATTTCTCCCCTTTTTTTTATCCACTCTTCCCTCTACTGTTCAAATTGTGCAATCCTATGATTAAGGAAAAAAAGTCAACTAAAAAAATAGCCTAATAAAAATCCCCCCAACATTTTCCAATAGAGGGAAAAGAAAACCTACTGAATGGGATAAAACACTTGGCAATACCATTTCAAACAGGGGTCTCATATCAAAAGTTTATAGAATTTTACAGGGCCTCCACAAGAAAAAGACTGAAAACACAATTACAAAATAGGCAAAAGACATGGAGGGAATTTTCACAGCAGAGGATATTCGAATGGCCAACAGGCACATTAGGAAATGCCTGAAATCACTGGCAACAAGAGAGATGCAAGTCAAAATCATAATGAGATACCATCTCGCCCCAGTAGCAGTGGCAAAGTTTAACAAGAAAGCAAGTAATAAATGCTGGAGAGAATGTGGAGAGATAGGAATTCTTATACACTTTTGGTGGGATTGTAAAATGGTGCAACCACTTTGGAAGGCAGTTTGGCACTTCCTCAGGAAGCTGAACATAGAAATTCCATATAACCCAGCTATTCTACTGTTTGGATTATACCCTGAGAAAATAAGAACTGAGAGGCACAGAGATTTGTATAACAATGTCTATAACAGTGCTATTCATCATCGCAAGAACATAGAAACAGCCCAAATGTCCAACCACAATCAAATGGATTGAGAAATTACGGTGCACTCGAATGATGAAATACAATGCGGCACGCAGGAGAAATGATTTTGTAAATCATTACTTAACTTGGGGGGAACTTGAAAGCATTCAGTTAAGTGAACTAACTCAGTGCCATAAGGACAAATACTGTGTAAGATCATTATTGTATAAATACATAACTGTAAAACTTTCATGAGAATCTGGAAACAAGGAGGGGAAAAAAGAGGGGAGGCTGGGTAAGGTGTATAGCTAAAGAGTCACACAATTTGATGGGTGGAGGGAGGGGTGGGTTAAGGAAATGGGAAAGATCCAGTGTGAAGCACAATGTATACAAATTTCTTAAGTAAACTAGTATAAAAGAAAAAAGTTTATGTTAAAAAATATGTATGTACACTGAGAATTACTTTAAAAGGTGAAAAACATTCTTAGTTGTGGGTATACAAAGCAGCAGCTGCCTACAACCAGGAGAGGATAAAGGAGATGAATGAGGCCTTCTATGAGTCAAATCCCTATGCACACCCAAAACTTTTCCAACAGGGTCAAAAGGAAAGCCAAAGACTGGGGAAATTTTTGGTAATGATATGTCTGATAAGGGACTTATATTTAGAATTTATAGAATACTTAAGTGCCATAATAAGATAAAGATAAACAACCCAATTGAAAAATGGGCACAGGATATGAATAGATAGATACTTCACTAAAGAAGACATTCAGATGGCAAACAAACACATTAAAGTCCCCAGCTCTAAGAGAGATGCAAATCAAAACAGCTCTGAGATAGCATCTCACCCCAGTAAGAATAGCAAAATTCAACAGAACAGTAAACAATAAATGTTGGTGAGGTTGTGGAGAAACTGGGACCCTTATTCACTTTTGGTGAGAGTGTAAAATGTTGTAACCATTATGGAAGACAGTAAGACACTTTCTCAAAAAACTGGAAATATAAATACCTTTTGACCTATCAGTTCCACTCCTGGAGATATACCCTAAAGAAACCAGAAATGCCACCCAAGCAGATACATGCACACCTATGTTTATTGCTGCTTTATTCACAATAGCAAGGAGTTGGAAACAACCTGAGGCCCATCAACAGACAAATGGATGGAGAAGCTGTGGTATATTCACACGATGAAATATTATGCAGCACTGAAAAACAAAGAACTCATGAAATATTATACAAAATGGGAGACTGTGGAGGACATTATGCTGAGTGAAGTATCTTGGTCACAAAAGGACAAATACTGCATAATGCCACTGTTTTAAAACAAGACTGACATGCAGTTTGGGAGAAACTAAGAAAAGAGGGGATAAAGAATGTACATGGAATTGAAACAAATGAGGAAGAGAACTGTACAAAAGGAATATATGATTACGTATTATTGGCATGACAAGAGTCCAGAATAAGAGCTACATAGGAAAGTGGAGGGGGCGGGGGGGAGGTGGGAACTATAATAATGAATTTTTTTTTCAAAGAAAAAAGCAAACTTGGGGGAGAATGGGGCAGGGAGGAAAATGGGCAACAATGAATGAATGGAAATCCATGTTCTTTATAAACTTTTATTAAAATATCAGGTTTTTTTAAAAGAAATACTCGCTTGTAGAAGATCAAAGGTTACAGCCTTCAGTAAGTATTACATTGCAACATCAAGAAAATAAAAATCTTCACCACTGCACCAAGAGGCAATATTATGAGAGAGAAAAGATTAAAGTTATAAACTATTTAGGGGAGCTCTGGTGGCCTAGTGGCAAGGAGCTGCAACTACAATCCCAGAGGCGCACGGTTCAAATCCACCAGATGCTCTGCCGGGGAAGGAGGGACAATCTCCTCCTGTACCAGTCAGATCTGATTTGACGGTACACACACACACACAAATAATAAAATTTTAAAAAATTTTTAAAAAAAGGTATAAACTATTTAATTTTACTTAGATTCACAATAAAGATCTATAGTAACAGTAGTCAAGAAGTCAAAAGACATATTGCACAGAGAAAATCTGTTGTAAAAGTCCTCTCCAAAATGCTACAGAGCAATGATGTAAGTTTAAAGACTAAAATGTACCTGATCCAAGCCATAGTCTTTTCAATTGATTACTTCTTATGCATCTAAAAGCTGGACGGTGAAAGAAGATAGAAGAAAAGTTAAATGCCTTTGAGTTATGGTGTTGGAGAAGAGTATGGGATATTTCAGGAACTGCCGAAAAAACAACCTCTTTGAGGAAATACAACAGGCAGAGATGGTAAAATTTCATCTCACTATGGGCATGTTATCAAGAGTTTAGTGCTTGAAAAAAAGACATCATTTTTAAAATGGTGGAGGAGAGATAGAAAGGAAGACCGTTAAGGAGATGAATTGACAGCGACAATAACAATGGGCTAGGGTGTAACAGAAATCATGAGGATGATGCAAAATAGGACAAGGTTCACTCAGATCTGTTGTTCACAGAGCCACTATGAGTCAGAGTCGACATGATGGCACCTAATAACAACCAGAAGTTGAGAAGAAACAAAGAAAGATCTTCTCCTAGAGCCTTCTTCAGAGAAAGTTTGTCACTTCTGACACCTCTTAAGACTCTATAACTATGCAAAATACATTTCACTTGTTGTTTTGAAAAAAAAAAACAAACAAAAACAAACAACCCAAAACCCCAAACAAACCAACAAACCCAAACCAGGAGCTTGCCAGATTTTAATCTGAAGGTCACAGTCTCTGATTTTCATGCATACTGTTGTTGTTAATGTGCCATCAACTCAGACCTGACTCATCGCGGACTGTCTAGTGGTTTTAGAGAGATTGTAAATTCCATGGGAAGAGATTGCCCATCTTTCACCCAAGAAGCTGCTTGTGGATTTGAACTGCCTGCCTTTGACTTGTCAGTGCAATTTCTTACCCATTAGACCACCAGAGCTTCTACTTTTGTGTATAGAGACTTAATCAGTTCCTATCATGTCCATTCTGATGTCTTATGACCCCATATGTGTCAGCATACAACTATTTGCTACAAGGTTTTAATGGCTGACTTTTCTGAAGTAAATCACAAGGACTTTCTTCCAAGACACCAATAGGTGGACTCGAACTGCAAATTTATGGCCCATTGACCTTGTATACCTCTCAAGTACTCTAGTACTCTTAAGTACTACACTTAAGATGAGCTAGGAAGAAAGCCTTAGAAATTTACTTCTATAAAATGAGCCAGTGAAAATCCAATGGATCACAGATATCCTATACATAAGGGCTCGTAAGGTAACCCAGGACTAGACTATGTCTTGCACCAATGCCATGGTGTCACCATGATTTTGAGATCACTCCATAACAGTTAACAACAGCACAAGGAATAAATTTGGAAGCATGTTAGAGTCAAATATGTTCTCTCCAAAACTGCCTTTAGTTCAGAGGCTCTGATTTCAAACACAAATTTTCAGCTTGTCATTTTTATGGGACCTGCAAAATTATTTGTGAGGAATATCCAGTTTTAGATCAATTTCAAAACAGAAAGAAATGGTAAAGAGAGAATCCTGAAGTTGGAAGTGATAGTGACATCTTTAAGTTCATCCTCCATATCACTTTGCTAAAAAAAAAAAATCCTTCTATCACTGTGCACATATGCTTATGCTTGTGTGTGTGTGCGCACACACACACACAAAACATTTGTTGAATTCATTCTTCATGACAGATATTGCACCAGATGCCTTCATGTGTGAAATTTTATTGAAACTTCTATTACTCATATAAGAGATAAACATGCCTAGCTAAACCATATCAATAATAGTGCTGCTTGCACCAGATGGCTCATAAAAGATGTATCTGGAACATTGGTGAACAGAGGAAATGTGTTCAGCATTCACTTATCAGCAACAAAATGGTAATGACAGTTACCTTTTCCATTTGATCTTTTGTTTGTCTGTTTATTCAGTTTGCCTAAATTGAGGAAAGTTATATTTCTTTTTAAAGAGTTGTTTGCACAAAATAGCTTTGCTATCTTCATTCTAGTAATGTAAATATTTAAAAACCAAGATTTTTTTTTGTTATGAGACTTTTTTTTTCATTTTGAGGGAAAGAGATATGTAAAGAATATCAAGGGTCATTGTACTAATTCTGATTCATTGAAATCTCATGTGTATCAAAGTAGATTGTGCTCTAACAAGATTATCAGTGAATGATTTTTCAGAAGTGGATAACAAGCAAGATGCCTTAGGTGGACTTAAACCTTTTAGTTAATAGATAATGATGTTAACTCTTTGCACCACTCTGAGGAACAAATTTACAGAAATAAAGACTCAGGAATTCAAAGACTAATCAAATAATACATACTTTGAAAGAAATTCATGTTGCTTAGTTATGACTAAGAAAATTAAGTGAGCACAAACATGAGAATTGTGATGCCTACTCAAAAAGTGACTCCTCTCTGGTTCAAATCCACCAGCAACTCAACAGGAGGAAAAAGAGAAATCTCCTCCAATGTGATTAATAGCCTCAGAAAACCTGCTGGAGGGTCCGCTATGAGTCGATTCTGATTACATGGCAATGAGTTTTCGGTTTTGAGGTCAAGAATTATATTCTTAGTTCTCTATAATTCAGTAGGTTTCCCATTATTTACGATGTCATTGACTTAAAATGTTATTTTAAATTTTCATTTAAACTGATATAAAGACATTCCTAACAAGGAGCTTAAGTGTGGCATCCTATGTAGTGAGCGGAACACCTGCTGAGGATTAGAAGCCTTGAGGCTCAGCTTCCCAACTTCATCCCTAGATGCTGTGCAATGCAGACAGTGCCTCTATATGTCTCTAGATTCATGTTACTTTTGGATAAAAACATCAGAATAGAAAATGTCTTAAAGTCGGTCCCAGTAATCTAAGTAAATGCTAATTTTAAACGAACCTTGAAAGCCTCATACACTGTGTTTTTGTTCTTAATTTAGTTTGACCATCTATTATCTCAATGCTACTGCCAAGGGCCAGAAGGCAGCAAATCTGGATCTTAAAAAGAAGATGAAAATGGTATGATATGAGAATACTGTATTTATTAATAGAAAGTAGTAGAAAGGACCAGAAAAATCTAATCTTCCTCTCTTGTCTTTCCTTGTAGCAAGCTTTGGAGAACAAAATGCGAAACAAGAAAATGGCAGCTGCACGAGCAGGTTGGAGATATGTTTATGTTTGCAATTTCTTTTTCTACTGTTAGTATGTCCTTCTTTTCTCTTTCTCCCTCAAAATGAGGCTTATTTTGTGGAATGTCTCTAGTGCTATAAACACCCCTTCAATCCTTAGTATATACTTTCAAAATCTTTCTCAAGGCTCACATCTAGAAGGTTTTGCAATTTTCCAGTAGAAGAAAGAGAGAGAAAGGAAGAAGAAAGAAAGAAAAAAAGAAAAGCTTTGATTAACTTGGCAGTAGTGATTTAAAAAATTACTTTGAAGATTAAAGAAAATATCCTTATAGCCAAATTCAAATGGCTAATACAAATGGAGACTTGTTCCTACCTGTATCACACATTTTTATTCATAGAAAAAAAAAAAAAAACAAACCACAAACCACAAACCACAAACATACAAACATTGGAGGGAGCCCAAAAAAAGTTTGCTGAGCTCACCACATCTGATCAGTAGAGTTATTTGCTAATCTCTTAATTTCTCTCACTTAAATGGCTTTAATTTTTATAATATAAACTGTACTCTTATCTGCAATTACTGACATGCTTCAAGATCCACACAGAGCAGAGACGCCCAAGAATTTCAGTGAAAATAGTTTTTATCCAGTGTCTTTTCTCCTATTTCCCCCTCATTTCTAACTTAAAATTCTTAACTATTGGTGCAATAAAACCTATGGAAGTGGAAATTTATAAAAGGCAGGAAGCTGTTAGAGGAGGAAAATGAAAATGTTTCCAGTAAATAGACAGCAATAGAAAAGTGGTGACTGAAACTCAGAGAAAGAAGCCAAAATCATTGAGTTCCAGCTCACATGGGTTTTATTGAAAGATTTCTCCCCCTTCAAGTAGTATAAAACAACACAAATTGGCTTAATTTCTTTTTAATAACTCTATAAACTTCTGCACCCGAACTGCAGAATGGTATTTTTCCTGTTATTTTCCAAATTTAGAATGTAACCAGGACTGAGCCCCATTTTTTCTGTGATTTTTTCTTTAAGTAACTTTGTGATGGTTGACCTGATGGTAGCAGAAAAGTATGCAGCAAATTCTAGTCATTGAATTATATTCTGAATATATTTATATTTAGATAGATTTGGTATTTTATCAATTTAATTTACCTGGAGGAATTTTCTTGGAGTGTTTTTAAACTTTCTCTTCTCTGTCATCCCTATCACTTTATTCTGTATAGAATACTATTTCCTGGGTTTTCTTCCCCACACCCCCCACCCCAGGTTCCTCTTTCTTGCACAATTTTTGTTTTGGTGAATGTAAATTTTTGAAACTTTATATGTCTAAAATGGTTTTTATTTCAGATTCTTCTTTGGTAGATTTGATGGGTATAAGGCTATGTAGTCGGGAACACTATTTCTTTATAATCTTTTTTAAAGTGGTAAAATTATATTTATTTCTAAAAATAGTTTTTACATTTTTAATTTCATTAATTTTTAATTAAAGTTCTCAAAGAGATTGGTTTTCTTTCACTAATACACATTTTTCTCCCTTCCCCCACCCTGCAGTTCCCTTTATAACGTTTGTCCTGTTCCATGCTAATTGTCATGCACATAATTTCTAATTGTCCTTTCCTTTCAGATTGTCGTCTTTTCTCCCATTCAAATTCTGTTTTCATTATCCATTCTTTTTCTACCCATCTCTTCTACCATGTACCGATCCTATTATTACAATAGTAGACTGTGTGACTAAGATATTTCAGTCAGTATAATGTCTTCCAGACTCATCCATGTTGTATAGTGTTTAACAACTTCATTACTTTTCAGTACTGTGTAGTATTCCATTGTGTTAATGTACTAGCCAATTATTTGTTGATGAGCACTTGGGCTGCTTCCACATCTTTGCTATGATAAATAATGCTGTGATAAACGTAAGTGTGCATATATCTGTTTGTTTCACAGCTCTGATTTTTTTAAGTATATTCCCAATACTGGGATGGTTAGGTGAAATGGTATTTCCATTTCAAATTTTTAAAGAATTGCCAAACTATATTCTATAGGGATTGTACCATTTTACATTCCTAGTGTATGAGAATTCCAATCTCTCTCCATTCTCACCAACATTGGTTGTTTCCTTCCTTTTTGAATTTTGCAATTGTGTGTTTTCTTGCTTTGGTTGAAGCTTGCTTTTTGCCTGATTTTGTTTTGTTTCATTCGCAATTGGGTGTGAACTGATTGGATTTGGCCTTGTGTTAAAAAAGTCAGTTGGGCCTGAGGGCCTGTCACCCTCTAGCCTGGTTTTAATTGGTTTCAGTCAAACATTCTTCCAAGTGATATAGTACTAGTCTGTCAATTTGCTGTACAGAGATAACTGATGACTGCTGTGATGCTAAACACTGTGACACAGATGTGTCAAATGAGATAATGGTTACCCATGGTGGGCAGTGTTTGGTGGAGCTGGGAAGCAGGAGTGGCATCCACATCTGAAATAGCTTGCCTCCAGAAACTCTATGAACTTAGAGAAAAAATGATAGTTATACAACAGCATTAAGGGCTTTCATTCATAGGTTTGCTATGGTTGTCTATGACTCAATGGCACTTAACAACAACAATAACAACAACTACATTGTTGCTAGGATGAGATGACATTACACTGTTGTTTTGATTTGCTTCTCTATGACTAGTGACTTTGAGCATTATATTCAATATGTTGTCGGCAACCAGACCTTTGGTGAAGCTTTTATTCATCTCTTCTACTAATTTTGTGATTGTGTTGTTTGTTTCTTGTTAAAATGCTGTAATATCCACCCTGTAAATTTCAGTTAGAGTCCATATCAAGTGTATCATTGACAAATACTTTCACATCTGCGGGCTTCTTTTTACACTATCAGAAAATATTTTTTTATGCAGACAGGATTTTATTTTTAGAAGATCTCATTCATCTATTTTTTAGTTATAAAAATTATAGAAGGTATGAACATAGCTCATAGTAGAATTATGATTTTCATGGTATTGAGTATAACTATCCAAGAGCAGAGTATATTCTTCCATTTGTGTTTCTTTTTGTTTCTTACAATAATGTTCTGTGATTTTTCCTGTGTATAGATCTTTTATATCTCTAGTTAGATTTGTCCCTAAGTATGTATTTCATCTTGTGGTTACCTATTGTGATTGATACTGTTTTGCTTATTTCTTTTTCTGTGTTCTTTTTGGTACTATAGAGAAACTGGACTGACTTTTTATTTTTTTTATTATTATTAAATTTTATTAGTTTTAATGAACATTTACAGGGATTTTGGGTTTTCATTCCTTCATTGCTGCAACATTCTCTCCACTCTCCTCCCCAGTTCGTTCTTCTTCCCCCGCCATCCGAATGTCTGTTTT
>NW_006399891.1:1146317-1160846 GCF_000299155.1 Elephantulus edwardii | reverse complement strand
GGTAGTCTTCGTTCCTCTGGGGTCTCACAGTCTTCGCTCCTCTGGAGTTCCGCGGTAGGTGGCTGGCTGCTGTTCTTCCCGGGTCTCTTCCAGGTCTCTCTCCTGGTGGAACCCCGTCTGGTGGCGGCGTTTTCCCGTCTGGCGGCGGCTGGACTGACTTTTTATGTTGATCTTGTATCATACTACTTTGCTGAATTGGTCAACTGTGTCCAGCAGTTTTCTTGCTGAATCTTTGGAGTTTTCTAAGTATATTACCATTTCATCCACATATTGTTGTGGTTGTTGTTGAGTGCAGTTGAGTCGCAAGCTACTCATAGCGACCCTATGAAGGAGAGTCCTCAACACTTGGGTGCCTTTCATCCTCTCTCCACGTTCATAGGGTTTCCGGAGGCAAGCTATTATGGATGTGGATGCCACTCCTCCTTCCATCATCTGCTTATAGGGATAGTTTTACCTCTTCTTTGCCAGTTTGAATTTCTCATTTATTTTGCCTTATTGCTCTCAATAGACTTTCCAATATATTATTGAATAGTATGGTTATAGTGGACATCCTTGCTTTGTCCCTGTTCTCAGTAAAAATGTCTTTAGTTTTTATCTAGTGAGGATGATGTTGGCTGTTGGCTTAGAGTATATGCAATTAATTATGTTGAGGAAGTTCCTTTCTATTCCTATTTTGTTGAGTGTTGTTATCAGGAAAGTGTGTAGGATTTCATCAAAAGCCTTTTATGCATCAGTTTAAGATATTATTCAGCTCTTATCTTTAATTTTATTGATGTGCTGGATTACATTGATTATTTTCCTTATGTTGAGCCATTCTTGCATACCTGTTAAAAGTTCTACTAAGCTATGTGTTAGACTTTTAAATGTTATTGGGTTCTATTGACAGGTATTTTGTTAAGGATTCTTTTTGGCTATGCTCATAAGAGATACTGGTCTGTAGTTTTCTTTTTTTGTGATATAGTTGCCAAGTTTTGGCAATACAATTAATGTTTACTTCCTAGAGAATTCCTAGAGAATCCTGTACCCCAAGAAAACTTTTCATCAAATATGACAGAGAGAACAGAGCATTCTCAGAAAAGCAGAAAGTAAGGGAGCTTGAGACCAAGGCAGCAAGAAATACTAAAGGAAGACCTTTCCACAGAGACATCACCAAAAAAGTGGATAGATCAAAGTAACAACACAAAAAGGGCCCAAAAAAATGAGAACATTAAAATCCTACTTGTTGATAATTACACTGAATGTGAATGGACTAAATGCTAACACAATGGAGAGAAAAGCCAGTTTTCAAGGTTTTTGACATCACAGGGATATATTTGATTTGGAGTTCACTCAGTTTTTTGGATGTATTTTTTCTCAATCCTCATGATACCTGGAAAGTTTTCTTCTAGTAAATCTTCCACAGCTCTTTCAGTGTCTTCTCCCCCAACTCCCACTTCTTTCTGTTCAGGAATTCCAATTACACATATGTTATTTGTCTTGATTGTTGTTATTATTGTTTACTATAGAGTCAGAACTTCCCGATAGCTGAACTTCCAGCAGGTTTTCAGAGACATTAATCACACAGGAGATTGCCTATCTTTCTCCTATGGAGCAGCTGGTGGCCTCAAACTAAATGCCATTGAGATTGCAGTACGCTTCTTGCCACTATGCCACCATTCTTCATGGGGTCCCACATAATTCTAAGACTTTCTTAGTTTTCTTTCCTTTTTGTTTCTTCTTTTTGCTCTAGCAGAGCATTGTTGAGAGCTCTATCTTTTGGTTCAGTAATTTTGTGTTCCATTTCTTCAATTCTACTCATCTGCCCTAGCAACATGTTGATAGCTTCTGATATGTTGGCTTAATATTCTGGATTGTTGTTGCTGTTGTTAAGTGCCATCGAGTCGCAGGCCACTCATAGTGACCCTATGAAGGAGAGTCCTTGATGCTTGGGTGCCTTTCATCATCTCTCCATGATCATAGGGTTTCCGGAGGCAAGCTTGTTTTAATCAGGGAGCTCCACCCCACTCTCTGTCCTCATTGGGTAGCCAACCATTAACACATTTGACACATCAGTGTCACAGTGTTTAGCCTCACAGAAACCACAAGTGACCGCGGTACGTCAACTTGTACACCAGGGTTATACAACCTAGAGGAATTATTGTTTATTATTTGTCCATAGTTTCTAGTGCTTTATTGATTACATCTCGTATTACCTTTTAACATACCTCTCAAGTTTTGTTTGTATTTTCCTGCAATTCTTTGTATTTTCCTTTCATCTTTTGAAAACACCTGACCAGTTTTCTTTTGAATTCCATGTCAGGAAATTCGATCACCTTTTCCTCTTCCATTAAGTCTGTTGACTCAACACTTTTAACACTTTTATTAGATGACACCTTGCTTTGGTTTTATGTGGAGTGTGAGAAGTCTGCTTCATCCTTGTCAATGTGGTCATTTTTTTTTTTTTGTGGAAATAATAAGAGTTTTGTTGTATTTTGTTTGTTGGTTGTTTGGTAGTGGTAGGCTTAGTTCTTCTTCAATTTTGTGCATTGAAAAGAAGGCTTTGATTCTGTAGGGAGTTGTTAGTTCACTGGGGTGTGTCAACAAAGAACTCCAAAATCTCCACAGTCTTAGCATTGCAAAAGCCCACACTGAGAAGGTTGCCTGATCTGGACCTAAGCTGGCCGGGCCATAGACAGGTAGGCGTGGCTTTCTGTTGTTCACCACAAGGTTAGAGCATGGACTGGGTGGGGTCCTTGGCAATGAGCCTTCCAAGAACTCTTCTCTTTCCCTGATTCATAGTGAGTGAGTATCTCCTCGAGCAGTGAACAGAGACACAAGGCTTTTGGGAACTCTGGTTGCAGCAGGCTCAGAGTACGAATCTCAGATCAGGTAGAGTCATCGGTAATAAGGCCTCACCTCTCTGCTTGAATTACAGGATGAGATTACCTGTCTGGGCTGTTATAGGGAGATGGGCTTCCAGGGCTCTGCTCATCTAATGGTCAAGGGTAATGAGGACCCTAAGGTCTCTCCTGTCTGTCTATGTCACTGGGAGTACATACTTGACTGGGCTTTAGGCAGAGAGACAGGGCTTCCTGGAAGTTTACTCATCACATGGTCTCAGTGTGGTTCTTAGGCTGAGCAAGGCCTCTGGATGGCTATGTCCTAGCAGCGATAGGTCCTGCTTTTCTCTTGGTCCTTCAGAGTAGAAGTCCCAAGTCTCAGGTACAGTGGTAGTTTGGTGCTTGCTGGTTGGTGGAGGGTGAGAGGGCAGCGTGGTGCCCACTGTGGGGTGGCAGCATATAAGAGGAAGGTGGGATGGAACTTCCTATCCAAAAAAGTTGTAGCATTCCACTTGCTATCTCCAGTGTTTTGAAATTGCATGTTGACATTTCTTGGAGTAAAGGTACTTTATCCTGATCAATGTGCCCTTTGACTATGGACACTACTGTTGTTCAGTTGTTATTAGTTAGGTGTTATCAAGTCAACATATTTTTCAAGTCTGTTTGCCTTTTATAGTCTTTGTTTTATCCAAGCCTTTTTGTCCTTTAATTGCCCCATTGCTTCACTTTTTCATATTGCTTTTGTGTGCTGTCAAGTCAGATTGACCCATAGCTGATCCTCCACGAGGCTTTCAGAGAGAGAAAAATCAAACAGAAAGAGATTGTTCATCCTTCTCCCATGAAGCAGCTGATAGATTCAAACCACATGCTTTGGAATTGCAGCACAGCTTCCTACCATTAGACCACCAATACTTACTCCCCCCCCCCCGACACACACACATTAAAGACTTTTAAAAATACTTTATGATTTTTTTTAAATTTATTTTTGTTGCCTTGTCAAATTTCTGTGAGTGCTGGTGGCTTAGTGGCCAGGAGTTGCACTCCTAACTCAAAGACATGACGTTTGAATCCACCAGCTGATCCATGGTATGGTGATAGACAATGATAATAAGACAATCTTCTCCTTTGTGATTTACTGCCTCTGAGAACCCATAGAAGGATCAGCTGTGAGTCAGTTCTGACTGGACGGTACTTAAAATCAACAGCCATATTTCAAGCATGTGAGGATGGCACAGAATAGGGCAAAAATTATTTCATACCCACTAGGTCACCAGAGCATGCCAACCTAGACAAACTTCTTACCTCTTTATACCAAAAGTAGCAGAAGTTTTATCTTCATCTTCATCTTCATTCTATAGTGGTTCTCTGAGTTATTGTATCGAGATGAAGTCCTGAATGAAGTTCATCTTAACAAGAGTTGATTAGTGTTGTCTACTCCTTGCAGCAAAGATTAGGAACTTGTAGAATCTGTGTCACTCATCTGGGACTCTTTCATATTGTTGAGATTATGGCTATAATTCCACTTTTCCAATTTAATGTACAATATGGTGCGTGAAAAGATTTGATTACTTAGATTTGAATTCTAGTTAAGCCATGTTTCTTATATTGAGAAAGTGCTAGAGCATGATGTTTTTCTGATAGTTTCTCATACTTTGTACTTAAAAATATTTATTATCTCTGTTACATAGTTCTTTCCTCAAGAATACAATATAGAACTTCATACATACTGGTCAAGCAGTAAATTATGTTTAGACAATAAAAATTTATTTTACTGGAAAACTCTTAAAGGAATATTTCTGTGTAATCCTAATATTTTTTTCCAGTGAAAATCCATTACTGGAAAAAAATGTAAGTGAATATTTGTATTTATGACACAAACAGTAAAAAAATAAATGTTATCATAACCAGGACTTCTATTTTGCATTATAAAAATAAATGTCTATGAGGATTTCATAAAATAAGAAATACAGAAATATTTTTAATTTAAAAGTGCTAAACATTAATACAATAGAATTTTAGGTCACACTGCATTCAGATTCAATAACCACATTAAAATAAGCTAATAAAATAAGTTTAATTTTTATCTTTATCTTCTGTTATTTTTCTCTCTTCTAACAGCTGCAGCTGCTGGTGGCCAGTAAATTTCACGATATTGCTGGAGCCCAGAAGTGCTCATCACTGTACTGTTCATGAGTAACGAGCTATGTGAAGAACCAAAGATCATCCTGTGGAACTGCTTTCCCCCCCTTCTACCTGTGATGGGTTATCAAAATTCATGTTGGTCAATCAAGACATCCTCAATACCAGTTCAATAAGAAGAAACTCGCCATTTACTGTTACAAAGATTTCTTCTCTGACCTATTTCCCTGATGCTTTTCCTAAGAAATAGAGTTTAAACATGATCCAGTAATATAGGTCATTGGTATATTTGGTGGGTTAATTGAAAAACATTTTGCTCATACAGACTTCTATTTAATTGCACATTTCTTCTGCCTTAGTTTTTCTTAGACTGAGAGTAGGAATACGTTACCTCTTCTTTCTTAATTCTGAAATATCTTGACAAACACTATAATTATTTGTTCACTTACTATTAAAGCAAGCCACTCTTTACCATTTTTATCTACCTATCTCCCCTCTTGCAACCCCTACCAGTACACATTCAAGACCTTATTTGATGCTGGGTTCAGTATCAACACAAATGGGCTTTTCAGAAGAAGAAGAAAAAAAAAATCTAAATTACTTAGGGACCTGGATTGAAGGTCCCTTACCTTAAGGAAATTCACAAAGTATGAGTTTTGTTTTCTTTTTAAAAACACTATATGTGTGTGACTGCTGCTTTGTCACAATTTTCTCATTTGACCTTTTAATGATCTATGTCATGAGTTTAGGTTCTAATAGTTTATAATATTTCTTCACTTTGTTGTTAAGATTAGGAAAGCACACACTTTTCCCTGGGGCTTTAGTTAATAGAAGCGTTCAAGCATTATTTATTTAAGGATTCATTTGACTTTAAATAATAACCTTCAATGCCTTCAGCTAGTCTTGTTGTGTGTTTCAATTGCATCTTAGAACTGTGTCCTTTCCAGGTGGTGAGCCAATGTGCCTGCCATTTCTTGTAATTGACTTGCTGATTTTTGTCTTTGAGTATCTACGTCTTCTTACTCTGACACTAATAATAGAATGTTCTTCTGCTAATCTTGTGTTCCTATCTGCTTCCATTGTATCAAATTCAAGATTTCTCTCCTGTGGTGAGATCAGAATAGCCTCCATCTCTACTTGTATTACTCTTTTAAGATTATTTCTTTAAAACATTATTTCAGAGTCTATTATTTGCACTGATCGTCAAGTGATTTTCCCCCCAATATTCTTTGTTATTTCTTATATGTGTGGACCATCTTTTCTAACTAGATTGTAAACTCCCCCCAAAATGGGATTATATATTCTCTATCATATATGTATATTGCCTGGTATAGTGCTGTGCACAGGTAGGCACTCTAAAAATGCTTGTTAATTAAATTGAATCAATTTAACTTACAGCAGTTGCATTGTGAACCAAAATCTTCCAATATCTGAATGAAAAATGTTACTATGATGTAAGAAATAGATTGTAGATATGCTGAGTTTATTATCTCAGGAGATTGTAATGCAGATGAATAATTAAAGCTGTTGTTTATTTCTACCTGGATCATTCTTTGCACTCTATATTAATGTTATGAGGGAATTGATTTATTTATGCTGCCAAGTTTACAGTATCGATGCCATCTCCTTGCCTTTCATATATTTTATGAGAATGACAACAAAAGACTGCAAATTGACTTCCCCAAGGAACAATCCCCTAAACAGTATACTTTTTGCATTAATGCTCCTGGTATGAACATTCAGACATAATAAACTGGATTTCAGTGTTTCTGGGAATTAAAAACAACTATGTGGAATTATTACATAACATAAACCTGATATAAATTAAGTATTTAAACAATGTCTCCATGTTGTTGTTGTTATGTGCCATCGAGTCGTTTGCGACTCATAGCAACCCTATGTACAAGAGCTCTAAATGCTTTTCTATCCTGTGCCAACCTAGCCATCTCAAACGCACTTATTCCCACCATTCCAGTCACGGAATCGATCCATCTCATCGAAGGTCTTCCTCTCCTTCGCCTCTCCTCCACTCTGCCAAACATGATGTCCCTCTCCAAGGACCAGTCCCTCCTTGCAACATGCCCAAAGTATGTCAGACGAAGCTTCAGAATCCTTGACTCCAAGGAGCATTCCGGCTTCACCTTCTCCAGGACAAACCTGTTTGCTCTCCTAGCAGTCCATGGTATATTCAACACTCTTCTCCAGCACCACAGCTCAATGGCATCAATTCTCTTTCTATTATCCCTATTCACTGTCCAACTCTCTGATGCATAGCACATAATTGCGAAGACTACAGCCCGGATCAGGTGAACCTTAGTCTCCAGTCTGACGTCATTGTTCTTCAGTACTCTTGAGAGGTCCCTCACAGCCAACTTTCCCAATGCAATTCGTCACCTGATTTCCTGGCTGCTGTTACCAAAAGTGTTGATTGTGGAGCCAAGCAAACTAAAACTGTTAACTATCTCAATCTCTTCACCATCCATGCTAATGCTGGCAATTAGCCCAGTGGTGAGAATCTTTGTTTTCTTGATGTTGAGCTTCAATCCATATAGGAGGCTGCAGTCTTTGACCTTCTGCAGCAAGCGTTTCAGGTCCTCTTAAGTTTCAGCAAGCAGGGTTGTGTCATATACTTAATGCCGATTGTTGATGACTCTTCCACAAATCCTGATGCCACATTCCTCTTCGAACAGCCCAGGATCTCAGATTATCTGTTCTGCATACAGATGGAAAAGGTATGGAGACAGAACACATCCCTGATGGACCCCCTTCTTGATTTTGAACCATGTAGTGTCTCCTTGCTCTGTTCTGACGACTGCTTCTTGGTCCAAGTATAGGTTTCACATTAGCACAATCAAATGTTCTGGGATTCCTATTCTTCCTAGAGTGAGCCACAACTTGTTGTGATCCACACATTCAAAGCCTTTGCATAGAACTGCTTAATATATTCCCATATAAACAAGGATTTAATGCTTGAAACAGTTTAAGCCATGTTCAAAGTTTATTTATAGCTATTTAGAAAATAAACTTGCACTGGGAAGAATCGATTAAGCCTAAAAACCCAACCTTGTTGTTTTGTACTGTTGAAATGAAACTCATCCATGACCCTCCAGCAGGTTTTCAGAAACAGTAAATCACACAATAGGAGATTGTCTAGTTTTTCCTGGTGGAGTTTTGGTGGGTTCCAAGCATGTGTCTTTTGCACACAATTCCTCAGCACTAGGCTACTCAAGCTTCCTCAAAAAAACCCCAAACCAAGCCCTGTACTATTTAATTGATCCTAACTCATCGTGACCCTGTAGGACAAAGCACAATTTCCTCTTAAGGTTTGTATGACCGTGTGAATCTTTACAGAAGCAGACCACCACATCTTTATTGAGCTGGTGAAATCAAACTGTCAACTTTTGAGTTAACTTTGTTGAATCTACAAAGGCATTTGGTTGTGTGGAACATAACAAGGTTTTAGCTAACATTGAGAAGAATTAGAATTCCAGAACACTTGTATTCATGTGAAGCCTATATCTAGCTCAAGAAGCTGTTGTGCAAACAAAGCAAGGGAACAATACGTGGTTTAAAATGAAGAAAGGTGCACAAGTGTTGTATCCTTTCTCCATACCTACTCAATCAGTGTGTTGAGCAAATTATTTTAAAACCTGGACTTTATGAAGAAAAATGTGGTATCACGATTGGAGGAAGACTTGTCAACAACCTTCAGTATGCAGATGACACAGCCTTGTTTGCTGAAAGTAAGGACTTGAAACATTTGATGTAGCAGATTGATACTGTAGCCTTTAAGAAAACAAAATTTTCACCACTGGACTGATAGGTGACATCATGATATATAGAGAAAAGATTGAAACTCTAAATGAGTACACCTTACTTGGATCCATAATCAATACACTTGGTACTAATAGTCAAGAGATCAGGGGATATATTGCACTTGGAAAGTCTATAGCTAGGGGCCTCTCCAAATTACTGAGGAGCAATGATGGTAGTTTGAGGACTAAGGTGCACCAGATTCAAGCCATGATCTGTGTGTGTGTGTGTGCCTGCGTGTGCTTTATTCCCCCCCAGTTTATTTACACAACTTGAATACAAATTTGAAGAGATTCATTTAGTCTCCCTTACCCCCCCATCAAATTGTGCAACCCAATGATTAATCCCCCCCCAGCCCCTGCACATCCACATCCCTCTGCTTCCAGCTTCTCCCACCCCTCCTGGATCCTTATACTCATTCTACAATAACAGTTTTATACAATATTTATCCTTGTGGGACTGAGTTAGTTCACTCAGCATAATGCTCTCAAGTCAGGCCATGATCTTTTTAATCACTTGCTATTCATCTGCTGTCTATGTTGATAAGGATTACAGAAGAAAAATTGATGCATTTGAGTTGTGGTGTTGGCGGAGAGTACTGAACATGCCATGAACTGCCAAAAGAACAAATAGGTATGTCTTAGAGAAGGTGAAGCCTGTATGCTCCTTGAAGGCAATGCTCCTTCTCACTTATTTTGGGCATGTTGCTAGGAGAGGCTACTCCTTAGAGGAGGACATCATACTTGGAAAGGTGGAGGGACAGAAAAGGAAACGAAGACTCTCAATCAGGTGAAGTGATACAGTAACTACAACCATGGGCTTGAATGTGTCAGAGATTGTGAGGTCAGCACAGGATAGTCAGGGTTCAGATCTGTTGTTGATAGAGGTCGTTATAAGTTGTACTTGACACAATGGCACCTAACAATAACATTACATTAACAAAACAAAGAACAAGAACCATGTCTCTATCAACTGATGCACAAAATGCCTTTGGCAAAATCCAACACACCCTTTTAATTAAAACACTCAGCAAAATAGGAACAGAAAGGAATTAAAAATGGGAACATAGTGAAAAGTTTGTATGCAAAACCAAGAGCCAACATTATCAATGGAGAAAGACTAAAGGCATTCGTATTGTAATCAGGGACCAGAGAAGGATGCCCACTGTAACCGCTCTTTTATTGCAATATTGTATTGGAAATATTTGCTAGGGCAACAAGACAAGAAATAGAAATAAAATACATCCAAATTGGCAAAGAAGTAGTAAAAACGCCATTATATGCAGATGATCTGATAGTACACAGAAAACCCCAAAGACTCAACCCAAAAAAGCCCCCTGTTTGACCTAGTAGACCAATTTGGTATAGTGGAAGGATACAAGACAAATATTGATTTTTTTTTTTAAATGGTGGGATTTCTTTATGGTAACAAAGAAAGTACAGAAAAGGAAACTAAGAAAGCAAAAATACCATTTAGTTACCCAACCACAAGATATGTGGAATAAACCAAACTAGCCACATAAAAGACCTTTAAGAGGAAAACTACAAAACACTACTACAAGAAACATGAAGATACCTACCTAAATGGAAAAATGTTCCCTGTTCATGGATCAGAAGACTCAACATTGTAAAAATGATAACTCTACCAAAAGCTAACTACATGTTCAATGCAATCTCAATATAGATACCAATCTCATTCTTCAAAGAGATTAAAAAAATGCAATTGATATTTTTTTTTATTTTTTTTTTTTTACATTATTACTTTTGTGTGAGTGTACCGTCAAATCAGATCTGACTGGTACAGGAGGAGATTGTCCCTCCTTCCCCGGCAAAGCATCTGGTGGATTCGAACCATGCGCCTCTGGGATTGTAGTTGCAGCCCATTGCCACTAGGCCACCAGAGCTCCCCTCAATTTTTGTTTGAAAAGAAAATAGACTCAGAATAAGCAAAGATTTACTGAAACATAAAAGTCAAGTAGGAAACATAACATTCCCTTATCTCAAAGCCTTCTACACAGCCATAGTAACTACACAGCATGATACTGGTACAATGACATCGACACATAGACCAATGGGGAAAATTGAGACCACAGAAATCAACCCTATGGTCAATTAGTATGTGATAAGGAAACAAATTCTATCGAGTGGGGAAACTACAACCTAAACAATACAGGCAAAATTGGACATCCACTTGCAGAAAATGGAAACAAGATCTACATCTCACACCATACACTAAAATCAACTCAAGGTGGATCAGAGACCTAGGGTAAAATCCTAAAACATAAAGATCTTAAGAGACAAAAATGGTACCAAACTTAGTAGTCCTAACCTATGACATAAATAAGATTTAAAATATAGCCAGAAATGTACAACCACTAGAGGAGGAAATTGATGGATGGGACTGTCTAAAATTCAAGCCTTTGTGTGCATTAAAAAATTTTTCCAACATAGTGAAAAGGAAGCCAAAAGATTGTGAAAAATTATTTGTCAATGACATTTCAGACAAAGATCTCATAATGAAAGTTCACAAAATATTGGCCTCCTGAAGAAAATGACTGAATCCAATAACAAAATGGGCAAAAGACAGCAAAAGACAATTTACAAATGGAGACTTTCAGATGGCCAGCAGACATAGGAAGAAATGTTCAAAATCACTGGCAATGGGAATGAAGCACATCAAAACAAAAATGAGATATGATCTCCCCCCAGTAGCACCCAAAGTTTAACAGGACAACCTGCAATAAATGCTGGAGAAATTGCAGGGAGATTGGAACTTTTATGCACTGCTCATGGGATTGTAAAATAGTACATCCCTTTAGAAAGGCAGTTTGACATAGCCTCAAAAATCTGGACATAAACAGAGATATGTACAGTTATTCATAGCAGTATTATTCACAATATCAAGAAAATTAAAACAATCCAAACACCCATCAACAAACAAAAGGATTGAGCAATTGTGATACATTGACACAATGGAATACTATACAGCACTAAGGAACGATGATTATATAAAATGCTATATTACATGGCAGAGTCTAAAGAGCAGTATCCTGAGTGAAGTAACTCAGTCACATAAGGACAAATAATACGTAAGACCATTATTGTAAAAATAAAGGGATAACTAAAGGTTCAAAAGAGGGACGAGACATGGAAAAGGAGGCCTAACAAAAATGGAGGGAAATGACAGCTATCAGAGATTAGTGGGCATATGGAATGGGAGTGTGAAGGAATTGCAAAGATTCAGTGAAACTTGAGAAGATGAGGTAGGCATAGATCAATAGCAATTAAGTATAGACAATACAAATTATATGAATGATTGTTTGAAACACAATCTACATGAACAAAACACCATATAAATGAAAGATTGAACACAACATAATGTGCATTCATAAAAAAAAACAATATATATGAATGATTGTATGCAAACCTATTAAAAAAAGATGAGAGGGGGGAAATAAATACATTACAATTATCCATGAAAATAAAATAAAAAATGCAACTCAATTATCATAGACTAATATTTCTGTTCAAATACTATTTGACATGGCATTGAAAGATGAGCCTTGAGATTGGAAGACACTGAAATGCACAGAAGCACAACAAAGAACATATTCCAGCTATTCTGGTGATGACACCGATGAGCAATATGTATTCTGTTGTACATGACTATTGGTACGATGAAGATGAAAAGCATAGCAAATATAGCATTTAATGTTTTATATATATATATATATATATATATATATATATATATATATATATATATGTGTGTGTGTGTATATATATATATATATATATATATATATATATATATATATATATATAAAACAGCTACATAGTAAGAGCTGACTCCATAGAAACAGTAATAAAATAGTTTACATTACTTTTGAAAAATTTATGTTTTGTTGTCATACTATCATAAAGTGACATCAGATTTTGGAATTAAAATGTTGTTGTTGTGTACCATTGAGTCTGAACCAACTCATAATGACCCTCCAGAGGGTTTTCAGATACAGGAAATAGCAAGGGAGGAGTTTGCCCCATCCTTCTATCTGGAATTAATAGAACACATGTGAATTACTTATAGATAAAATAAAAGGGGTCTCAAAACTGGATGGCTCTTGTCTCTTAATCTGTCTTGTGAGTTATAAAGATGTTATTACTCTTTCTGTGGCAATCACCTGTTATGCCCACCCAGTATTGTTTATGATTTCACTGGATATTAGAGTGAATTCCATTCTTCAACAAAATGGTGACTGCAAAAATTGAAGTAAGCACAGTAGAGATTATGAGGATGGTGCAGGATTGGGTAGGGCTTTCTTTTGTTTTGCACAGGGTCTCTATAAATTACAACCAACTATGGCACCTAACAGATACTTATGTCTTGCAACCTATTTGTTTATTAATTTCTCAAATTTTACAAAAAAGTAAGTATTTATCATGTTCTAATGGTTTCCTTGGCCACAGTTATGCAAGTATTCATTCTGCAAATACTTACTGAATGCATACAACTTGTGCCACATTTATTGTAAATTCTATTTAGTTAGAGGTGTTGATTGTTAAGCTCAGTACTTGGAACTTCAGTGCTAAAATCATGATTTGTATAGTGTAGGATCTCAATAAATTTGTGCTGAATTAATTAATGAAAATAAATACATCAAGCATGATCTTTTATAAAATAAAAATAAATAATAGCCTGTTGCCATCAGGTTAATTAGAACTCACAGAAACTCTCAAAGACAGAGGTAGAACTTTCCTGTGGGATTGCCGAAGTTTTATAGTGGGTACAAACTGTCAATCGTTTGATTAGTAGTTCAGTACTTAACCAGAAAAATATATAATAGTATAAAAAAAGGTAAAGAAAAGTCCGTAATCCTACTTTGTTGGCATTTTGGTGATTCCTCCCTGCTCCTACCGAGTTCTTACACAAAGGGCTTGATAGAATGATTTTGGTTTATATGACATACTTAGCTTTCACTGTTATAAACATATTTCTCCATGTTACGGAAATGATTTTAAAATATTTTAATTGGTATAAAATATTCCTTCATATTCATGTAGCATAATTCACTCAATTATTCTGCTATTGAAGGGAGCTCCTTTGGCCTAGTGGCAAGAAGCTCTGCTACAATCCCAGAGGAATGCAGTTAGAGGCCACCAGCTGCTCTATGGGAGAAGGATGGGTAATTTCCTCCCATGCAATTAACTACATCTGAAACCCTGCCAAAGGGTCAGCTATGGGTCGATTTCAGCTCAACAGTACACAACAAAAACATTATGCTATTGTTTCACATATAGATTGCACTGAATATGTTTTATCAGAAATCTGACTGAAAGTGTAGCTATTCCTTGAGGGTGAATGCTTTCACAAGGCACTGGTCTAGCCTCATCCCACCCACCTCCAGGAGCCCTGAGGTGGAGTGGAGACAGGAGGGTCTGGTGCCTCCGACAGATAAGACTACGAGCCTCTCAGCTGGAAGCACCGCGGCTGTTTCAGCTGATCCCTCTACTTGCCTTTTTTGCCCTTTCTTGGCACACCCTTTTAACTACGTCCTTCTAAAAGCTCGACATTAAGCTTGGAAAACTGCCAGATTCAATCTTTTAAACTACCACCCCTATAGGGTGTGGCTGGCGCCAGTGGTCCCAGCAACACCGGGGACATAGACTCTGCTGCGCATGACCCTTGCTGGCGGCCTGGAGAGAGGCTGACCAGCCTCAGGAGGTGCTGCCTATACAGAATCACCCGCAGCAGCTTACAG
>NW_006399891.1:1142153-1145922 GCF_000299155.1 Elephantulus edwardii | reverse complement strand
AACTCAAGCAGGAGTTAGGGGGAACTTTGGAATATGGCCATAGTCAGTGGATAAATTCCCGAACAGCCATTGAAAACTTTGCCCTGACAGCGAAGACTGCCGCCCAGATGCTCCAGATGTTTGGGACCCGCTTTGGTGAGACAGAGTTACCTAGAGGTGTGCAGTGCACTGAAGACCTTCTCCTGGCCCATATGAGACAACGAGACAAATTGAAGGATGAGCTGAGGTCCCTTAGAAAAAATAAGGGGGCGTTTTGCTGACATGCATCCAGGTACGAGCAGCCAAAAACCTCACAAGCAAACTCAGTCCCAATGATGGTCAGAACGTCTCCTCTATGGGCAGACTGTTGGTGCAGTTGGATGAAACAGAAAAAGCCTTTAGTCACTTTTGGTCTGAGCATCACCTGAGGCTTACCCAGTGCCTACAGCTGCAGCGCTTTGAGCAGAACTTTAGTGAGGTTAAAACGACCCTGGATAACTTATTGGAAGAAAAAGCTGAGTTTACAGACATTGGAGACAGTGTGATACGCGTGGAACAACTTCTTAAGGAACACAAAAAACTGGAACAAAAGGGCCAGGAGCCATTGGAAAAGGCCCAGTTGTGCGCACTGAGTGGGGACCAGCTCGTCCAGAGCCATCAGGCCCAAGTGTGTGGAGCTCAGGCACCTCTGTAATGACTTCAGCAATGAAAACAAGAAAAAGCATGACATCTTGAGGAGATCTTCAGAGTTGCATCAACAGCTGGACAAGGTCAGCAAGTGGTGTGAAGCGGGAATCTATCTCCTAGATTCCCAAGCTGTAGACAAGTGCCAGTCACGAGAAGGGGTTGACATTGCCTTGCACGACATTGAGACATTCCTGAGCACAGACAAAGTTGCCCAGCTCCAAGGAGTTTTACAACCAGTTTGAATTGATACGCACGTTTGACTTGAAGGCCAAAGCCCAGAAAGTCCTGCGGAAGCTGGGCAATATGCAAGAAATATTTGACAAAAGGCAAGTGAGCCTGAAGAAACTGGCCACCAAACAGACTCTCCCAGTGCAGCCTGTGGCCCCCTATCCTGAGTCCTCTCCAAAATGGGCATCACCGAAGGATCTCTGCTGTGGCTTCTCCTCAGAAAATATCAGAGGATTCTCCTACAGAGACAGATTTGAACCTCTTGAGAAAGGAAGGTGATGAGACTACCTTTGAAATCAAGAATGAAGAAGAAATAGTTGAAAGCAGTCAAGATTTGGAGAATCCTGAACTGGAACAACCTGACAGTCTTGAAACTCTCTCCTAGCAGGCTCCTTATACAGAACTTATTCAAGATGGAAGAAATTTTATATAAAAGAAATAAAGAGCATAATTGATGGATATATCATGCCAATGGATTTTATTTGGCTGGAGCATCTGATTCCAGATATTCTTCAAATAAGAAGGATGACCTCTTTGGGAATATTAGAGAACCTTATGAATTTCACAAGAGGACTTTTCTAAAAGAATTGGAAAAACGCGCTGAAAATCCTGAACTTCTGCAAGTTACTTTCTCAAGAGAATCACATCATCAGCCCTTCCCTGTCCACCTCCTGCATAGGCCATCCATGGACTCCTTGGACTAGTGAGTGAGCCTCCTCTGGAGCCGGAACAGGCACAGAGAACTATTGGACCGGACGCCGCTCTCCATCCAGAGCTTTCCTGTGACAATCAGAAAGATGATCCTCATGCCTGCTGCTTCTTAAAATCGTTGCCCTTTTTTGTTCTCTCCCAAATATATAAAGTTAAATATTTTAAAAAAAACTATTATAAAAGTGCTTATTCCACATGGTCAAATTTTTGTCCCAGAAATATGATAACAATTTGTATTTTATATGATTGTATTTAATTATTAGTTTTAAATGTGAGTCTTTTTAGAACATATTTTATATAAAAGTATTGCATTGTCATATTATATTTTATGTAAATAAGTGCACAATTCAAGACAGTTTGGGTTAACTTAAACTCTACAAACACATTCTTTTTCTATTACTTAAGAATTTCCTAATTGAATGTCCTTAAATGTCACTGTTTTTACCCTTGCTACTTTTTCACATGCAATTGTGTAAAACATCTTTTTAGAACAGTCTCAACTAAAATCTCAACTCAATCTCAAAATCTGGGTTTGAATGAATCTTGCATTTAGTATAAAATTAGGAATCATAAAAACCTGGTAACCAGTCTATGTATTGTTGTTGTTGTTGTTGAGTCAGAATTGATCCATAGCTGACTCTCCAGCTGACTTTCTCTAAGGAAAATAATGGGTGTCCATTTTCTTTTCCTTCAAATCAAAGCAGCCAGCTGCTGAGAGCCAGATTTCTCAAGTCAGCATCACCATACAAAAAGAAACCCTGGATGCCTGATGTTGCTATCTTATCCATCACTGGTAGATCAATCGAGTAGAACGAGTAGATTCTTCTGACTCATTCTCTGTTCATCATATATAAACCAAGATAAATTTCCTAATTCAAAATGGAGTCATAGAAAATCCATAATACACCAAATCAGCAACTGTTCTTGATAAGAGAATCATGTTTTATCTAAAACACCCAGACTCAAAATCAGAGGGTAACATACTCTGAATACACTTATGAATCCTTTAGGGATTTCATCAAGAATTTTAGTAGAAAAATACCTCCTTAGATGAGATTTAGAGTACTCACACTCCTCACAAAGTTCTGAAACCATAGTTCTTTTTAAATTACTAAAAAAGTAACAGATTTAGCTCATCAAGTACTTACCACTATTGTTATTTTATCAAGAGTAGTTAAGGTCAATGATATAGGGGTCAATACAGAACAAGATTCAATTATTGTGATCTTCTGAATTCACTTTCCGCTGAGAGTAAATATTCAACAGCAACAAACATTATTCTTACATGGCTGGTGATCATGGCCTAGGAAAGATCATTAATGTATCTTTTAGTACTCCCCCAAGGGAAAAAAAAAAAAGTAATTTGGCAGACACTGATTTGTAGCAAAGTTGATTTTCAAAAGGTAAGTTTTAAGGTCATGTTTTCTATTGAGATGAAATATAACTGCGTTCCTTTTATATACAAAGAAAATGCGGTAGGAACAATTAAGTTCCTGCTGTGGTGTGAGAAAATACCATGAATCAAAATGCAGAGCATCTGAGAGCTGCTATTCACCTCAGATCCTGCAGAGGATGACACAACTGCTCAACAGAGCACTGGAAAAAAATGAACTAATTTTTTAAAAATTGACAGTTTCTTTTATTCTCTGTTCTATGTTGCTTCTGATGAACACAGAAATAAAATTATAAGAGGGAAAAAAGAGAACTTGAAAATATAGTTGTTGAGCTCTTTGAAAAACTTTGAGTCTTTAAGCTTATTGTTAAATGCCATTGACTTGTTTATAACTCACAACAACTCTATGAACAACAGGTCAAAATCCTAATATCCCTTACCATTCTCATGGTATCATCCATGCTCAAGCTCACTGTAGTCATTGTGCCAGTGTCTCTCATTGAGGGTCTTCTCTTTCACTGACCCTCTATTTTTCATACATGAAATATTGTTGCAAGGACTGGTGCCGCCTGACAACATGTCCGAAGTTGTTATTGTTGTTGCTTTTATGTGCTATCGAGTTGCCTATGACTTATAGTGACCCTATGTACAATAGCCCTATACTCTGCTCTATCCTGTGCCAATCTTATTGCCTCCAACATACTAACCCCCATTACCCAGTCACTGAATCAATCCATCTCATCAAGTGTCTTTCTCTTCTCTGCTATATCC
>NW_006399891.1:1139718-1140613 GCF_000299155.1 Elephantulus edwardii | reverse complement strand
ATATGTGTGAAGCAGTGGAAGATATTATGACTTAAGTCAGACACAACTTAATCTTTAAACTCACATCCTTTCTCTTTAAAATGATCCTTGAGAGCAGATTTTCCCAGTGCGACACATCCTTGGATTTTTTGACTGAGCTATCATGGCTGTTTAATTTGGATTCAAGTAAAATGAAATTCTTGAAAACCTTTCCTTCACTTATCATGAATTTAGTTATGGTCCATAATAGGGAGCTCTGATGGGTGGCCTAGTGCTGAGAAGCAGTGCTGCAATTCCAAAAACATGTGATTTGAACCCAGCAGCTGCTCTGTGTGAGAAGGATGGGAAATCTCCTCCTGTGTATTTCACTGCTTCTGAAATCCTGCTGGAGGGTCAGCTATGGAAGGTCAACCTAAATCTCTTCTCTGCTATCATAATCCTGTCAATTTGCTCAATAGTATAAATCTTTGATTCCTTGATGTTGAGATGTAATCCTTATTGAAGACTGCATCTTTCGACCTTCTGCAGCAAAAGCTTTGGGTCTCCCTCAGTTTCAGCAAGCAAGATCATGTCAGCTTCACAGCATAGGTTGTTTGTTTTTTGTTAGTTCATTTTTAAATTTCTTTTATACTGGTTTATTTGCAAAGTTCTAATACATTGTTTTTCACCCCCCCCCATAAAATTTTGTGACTCTAAGATTAACCCCCACTCCCCACCCTTTCTTACACCTCTCCTTCTACCCTCCCCCACCTTGGATCCTCATATTCATTCTGCAATAATGGTTTTATACAGTATTTGTCCTTATGGGACTGAGTTAATTCACTCAGCATAATACTCTCCAGTCCCTTCCAAGTTAGTTAATAATTTACAAATTATTAGCTCCTGCTTGCTGTGTAGTATTCCATTGTGTGAGTGT
>NW_006399891.1:1126095-1138948 GCF_000299155.1 Elephantulus edwardii | reverse complement strand
GACACAGAAAACCTCAAAGACTCAACAACAACAACAAAAACCCAAAACCAAAAACAACTGTTAAAGTTAGTAAGGCAATTTAGTAGAGTGGCAGGGTATAAAATCAATATCCAAAAAAGTGAGATTCCTCTACACTAACAAAGAGAATTTAGAGAAGGAAACCAAGAAAGCAATACCATTTACAATAGCCAACCATAAATTGAGATACGTGAGAGTGAGCCTAACTAGAAATATAAAAGAACTAAACAAAGAACACTACAGAACATTTCTGCAAGACACAATAAAAGACCTAAATAGATGGGAAAATGTGCCCAGTTCATGGATAGGAAGACTTAGTACTCTGAAATTTACAATCCTACTAACAGCAATCTACATGTTCAACATGATCTCAATAAAGATACCAAATTTCTTTTCCAAGTAGATCAAAAGGGAAATTTTCATGTTTATTTGGAGAGACAAGAGACCTCAAATAAGTAAGACACTTTTGAGAAACAAAAATGAGGTGGGAAGGTAGGCACTCCCTGACCTCAAAACCTACTACACAGCAGTAGTAACCAAAACAGTATGGTACTGACAGACACATAAACCAATGGAACAAAATTGAGAACCCAGAAACAGATCCATATATCTATGATCAACTGATATTTTACAAGGAAGTTAAACCAATCAAATGGGAAAATTACAATCTTTTCAACCAATGGTGCTGGCAAAACTGTACTACTTCCTGGAGAAAGCTAAAATGGGATCAATATCTCACACCATACACAAAAATTCATCCGTTTTTGGTAATGATGTTCCTAGTACCTTGGCCTCTTCTATTTTATTTCATTATTTTTTGTGTGTACTGTCAAATCAGATCTGACTGGTACAGGAGGAGATTGTTCCTCCTCCAGCAGAGCATCTGGTCCTTGGCCTCTTCTAAATCCAGCTTGAACTTCTGGCGTTTTTCTGTTGATGTATGTTCCAGCTGTTGTTTTTTTTTTTTTATTATCCTGCAGTATTATCATGTGGTATTAGTGATATTATTTGATAATTTCCACACTTTGTTGGATGACCTTTTTTTGGAATGGGAATATTGGTCTCTTACAATCAGCTGACCAGGGAGTTGTCTGTAGATTTTCTGACACAATCTGGTGAGCATGTCCAGGGCAGCATTGATTGTTAAAATATGTCAATTGGTACTCCATCAATTCCTGGGGCCTTGCTTTTTGCGAATTCTTTCAGAGCAGCTTTAGTTTCCTTCTTAATCATCATTGCTTCTTGATCATATGTAGTTTCATGAAATTCTTTTGTTTCAGCCAGTTCTTTCTGGTATAGTGACTCAACATACTCCTTCCAGCTATTTTTTTTATAAGTTTCCTGAATGATTTAATATTCTGCTCATAGCATACTTAAGTATTGCCACTGGAGGCTTGATTTTGTTCTTCAATTCCTTCAGCTTAAGAAATGCTAAATGAATTAGTCCCTTTTGATTTTCCGACTCCAGCTCGTTGCATATTTTATTATAATACTTTGCTTTGGCTTCCCGTGCTGCCCTTTGAAATCTTCTGTTCAGCTCCTTCACTTCTTGATTTTTCCCCCTTTGTTTTGACCTCTCTGTGCTCTAGTGCAATATCCAGATATTCATCTTCAGATATCTCTTCAGATATTCATCTGGGCCATATCTTGCTCCTCTGTCTTTGTAATAACCTTTGGCATTCTTCACAGATGTTATTCTTGATATCCTCCTAAAATTCATCTGGTCTTTTTTCATTAGTGTTCAAGGCCTCAAACCTGTTTTTGAGGTGGTTTTTAAATTCAGGTAGGATAACTCAAGGTAAAATTTTGGTTCTTGTGGGTATGTTTTAATTTTCGTTAGCTTCAATTTCAACTTGCATATGAGTAGTTGATTATCTCTTCCACAGTCAGCTCCTGACCTAGTTTTCACAGCTGATACTGAGTTTCTCCAAAGACTGGAGGAAGAGGAAGCAGCACCTGCCCACTGCCCTCATCAAGGAGGAGAAGAATCTGATCCCCTCTGGTTGATCTGCAATAGTGCCACTCCTGTTCTACGCTGGACCTAATCAGATCACCAACATTGAGGAGCAGAAAGATAATGAGTGGACAGAAGAAGCCAGAGGCCTGAACCATCGTATCAGAGTAAGCTGGGAGGAAGGGGAAAGAAAAAGGTGCTGACAGGACAGCAAGGAAATGGAGAGGGTTACTGATGGGGCCAGGAAAGGGGACTGGACCACCCTACATGCCCCTAGATGGGAAGGTAGCACCTACACTGAATCTGTTAGTTGTGTATTTGGGAGAGGTCTTTCATATACTTTTTGGGGTATAAAGCTTGTTTGTCAAATATTGTTCTAAATCTGAGTACCCTAATTAAGACAGACTAAGAAGAAGGATTGGCCATCCACTTCTGAAATAACAAGGCTTCAAAAACCCTATGTACAGTAGAGCACCCTTAGATTAGATGGCAGATATGGCATTAGAAAGGATTTGAACCGGGAAACACAAAGGAGGATGAACAGTTGCAAGCAGACACTAGTGATTGGAATATGGAATATGAAAGTATGAAAGCAGGAAATTTAGATAGTGTTAAGGAAAAAATGGGATATGCAAATATTGACACACTACATTGGTGAAATAAGATGGATTGGCATGAGACACTTTGAATCACATAATCCAGAAATGAAAGTTAAAAAAAGTAAAAAGACAAAAGGTGAGAAAAAAACAGATCCATTTATAGTTAAAAAGATCATTTTTAGATCCATCCTAAAATACAATGTTGTGAGCAACTGGATAGTTTTCATACACATGCAAAGAAGATCTGTTAATGCCACTACAGACAGAGAAAATTGATGATTTCTACCAGCTTTCATAGTTGAAAATCTATCAAATATGCAACTAAGATGTATTAATAATAATGAGTGACTGGAATGTAAAAGTTGGGAATAAGGAAGAAGGACCAATAGTTGGAAAACATGGACTTATAGTGACAGACATGAGCCTGGAGATAGAACTATAGAATTTTGTACTATTATTGATTTATTAATTATAAGTACTTTTTATAAGAAACAAAAACGGGGACTATACACATGGATCCCACCTGATATTCTACACAGGAATCAGACTGATTACATCTACAGACATAGTCTATGCTTTATCTACACAAAGTATCTTGAATGTCTAGCAACAACAAAACCCCAACCAACAAATTAAAAAAAAAACACCACAAACAAAACCAAAAACCCAACCAAACACACCACAAAAACCTCTCAAAATGTAAAAACCACCAGGGGGAGCTCAAACCTTAAAAAAAGTTTAATAGCGACAACGATGTAAAATGCTCTTGCTTTGATTATTTATGTAGCTTGTTTGGGCTCAGAATTGTCTCATTAACTTTGAAAACAAACAATAGTCTCAACTGAAAACGTCTATCAACTTTTATTTTCTACTTAAATTACTGTTGTTATTTTACACAATATGTACTTCTGGAGAAGATACAAGAATGAGATGATTACAGCATTTAGAGCCACTGAAGTCCTAGAGGCTTATGATTCAATTTTAAAACAGAAAAAAACAAAAACCCCAAACCTAAAAAACAGGATTCCCTGTGACAAGAAATAGTTTTTCATTTCAACCACAACAATAACAATAAAAAAATCAAATTCATTCCCATCGAGTCAGACTAGGCTACCAGAGCATTCTGGCCTTCAGTATGAATTCTTCTAGGCTGAGGTGTCTGAAAGCACTGTCTATGTTAGGGCCTAGACTTTTCTAGGATTATAGCCTTATTTCCTTACAAATCCCTAGGAACTTGGAAAACCTTACTCCAAATGCTCCACTCTGCTCATTAGATCCTTGAGTGGTACATGATTACTTACCTGTTTGTTGTTAATTTTCTAGTTGAGTCTGCTGCCTTGAGGGTGTTTTGTGGGCTATAGCCAGACTGTAGCCTTTCTTCAACAGAAACTCTTGTTTCAAGGTTCAGCTCCAATCTTAGCTCCTCTAAGAGTTCTTTCCAATTTTTGCCATCAACCCTAATAATCTCTTCCATGATCATGAGAATATTTGTACAGACTTTTTCAGGCTCTGCTGTCAGCACCTCAGTAGATTTCCCAATCTGGCATCACCACATCCACTCCAGTCCTGTGAAGGTCTATGGTAACTGTCTGACTATCTCCGTTTCATTGATTAGTCAAAAAGGGCACAGAGTGAGACTTGTACCTCTCAAGAGCTGGCACTGGAGTTCAAATAGATCCCATCCAGAGTCCATGCTCTGTGCTGTGTTCTGTATGTCACCTCCTTGGATGTTAGAGATCATGGTTCATGGCTTTATCCTAGCATTTGTAACTAATTTTTAAAACCAAACCCACCGGAGGGTCAGCTATGGGTCAGTTCCGACTCTATGGTACACGAGAAAAACAAAAACAACTTATTTACCTAGCCAACTCATTAAGTTAGAACTCTTGAAAGCCAGAGACTAGTTTCTTACTGTGCCCTCAATAGCAGATTTGGAGCAACACACATGATGTGGTGGGATATTCATTGGTCAAGAAAAAGTACCCTGGAGTCCATTATCTAACAGTTTTAATGCCAGCACCACCACTTGTCCACTGAATAACCTGGGGGGAAATGTAATCTCCTTTAAACTTAGTACTTCCTAGTAAAATATGGAGAATAATACTATCCCATGGGTTTTTACCCCTCAATCTTTCACAGATGTAAACCTCTCCAAATTATTGAGGAGCAATGATGTCCTTTTGAGGACTAAGGTGCATCTGATTCAGGCCATCTATGCATCTGAGAGCTCAACAAAGAATAATAATGGAAGCAGAATTCATGTCTTTGAGCTGTGGTGTTGGAGAAAAGCGTTGAACATCTCATGGACTGCTGGAAGAATAAACAAATATATCTTGGAGAGGGTGCAGCCAGAGTGCTTTTTGGAATAAAAAAGGATAAAGCTTTGCCTCACGTATTTCAGGTACATTGTGAGAAGGGGCTATTTCTTGGAGCAGGACATGATGCTCAGAAAGGCAAAGCATCACTGAAGGAGAGGAAGACCCTTGACCTGGTGGATTGGCACAATAACATCTGCAATGGGCTCTAATGTATCAGAAAATGTGAGGATGGCAAAGGGTAGGACAGGATTCATATATGTTGTTCATAGGATTGCTATGGATCATACTCAACTCAACAGCACCTAACAACAACCTAGGGTTTAGTGAGTATTTCCTATGTTGAATTCTGTGGAGTGCTAGATACAGAATCTAGCACATAGTACTTGCCATGTGTTAGGAGTTACTGTTGTCACCATTGAGTCAACTCCAATTCATAACAAATCTAAAAACTATGCTGTAACACACTGCCACTGCCTCACTCTTTGATTTTGACTCAAAGAGACCCTGTAGGGCAGAGTAAAATGGCTCAAACTTCCAGGGCTTTGCATCTTTATGACATCTCTTCAACACTGGGAAGAATGAAAATGTCAGTTTGACGATACAGGTGCACCTCATTCAGCAGAGAGTATCCTAGCTTTATGAGGAAGAATGTGGCATCAGGATTGCAGGAAGACTCATCAACAACCTGCATTATGCAGATGACACAACTTTGCTTGCTGAAATTGAGAAGAACCTGAAGCACTTGCTGCAGAAGGTCAAGAACTGTGTTCTTCAATGTATATAGAAGCTCTACATCAAGAAAACAAAGATTCTCACCACTGGGCTAATTGACAGCATCATAACAGGTGGAGAAGAGATTGAGATTGTTAACAATTATAGCTTGTTCAGCTCCACAATCAACACTCTTGAGAACTGCAATTAGGAAATCAAAAGATGAATTGTACTGGGGAAATCTGCTGCCAGGGGTCTCTCTGGAGTACTGAGAAGCAATGATACCATTTTAGAGACTAATGTGAACTTGATCCAGGCCATGGTCTTTGCAATTACTTGCAATACATTAGGGAGCTAGACAATGACTAAGAATGACAGAAGAAGAATAGATGCCTTTGAGGTAGTGCTGGAGGTCTTGACTGTCAAGAAAACAAATAAGCCTGGCTTGGATAGGGTCAATCCAAGTTTCTCCCTGGAGACTAGCATTTTGAAGCTCCATCTCACATACTTTGGTCACATGACCAGGAGGGAACAGTTATTGGAGAAGGACATAATGCTTGAAAGGGTGGAGGGACAATGCAGGAGAGCTAAACCCCAGAGGAGAGGGACTGATATAGTAACCAGAATAATGGAGGTAAGTGTGTAGGAGTCAGTGAAACTGGCTCAGAATAGGTCAGGCCTCAGAGCTGTTGTACACAGGGTCATTATGAGTTGCAGGTGACTCAAAAACACAGAACAACAACAACAATGTTAAGAAGAATGGGAATCCCAGAACACTTAATTTTGCTTGTGTGAAACTTATTCTTGGATCAGGACTTAGTCATCACAACAGAACAAGGAAACACTGCAGGTTCAAAATCAGGAAATGTGTGCATCAGTGATACATCTTATCTCTATACTTTTTCAATCTATATATGGAAGAGATAACTTGGGAGGCTGGATTTTATAAGGAGGAATGTGCCATCCGTATTGGAGGAAGACTCATCAATAAACTGCATTATGCATGATGACTCACTTACTTGATGAAACTGAGGAAGACCTCAGGCCTTTGCTAAAGAAGGTCAAAGACTGCAGTCCTCAATATGGATTGAAGGTTAACATCAAGAAAACAAAGATTCTCACCACTGGACCAATTTGAAGCACCATGATAGATGGAGAAGTGATTGAGTGTATTAACAATTACAGCTTGTTTGGCTCCACAATCAAGACTCTTGGAACAAGCAGTCAGGAAATCAAATGATTAATTGAATTGGGGGGAAAAATAATTCATCATGATCAAGTGGAATCCATAACAGGTATGCAAGGATGGTTCAACCTAAGAAAAATAATGTAATCCATGACATTAACAAAACAAGAACCACATGATTTTATAAAATGATGCCAAAAAAGGTCTTTCATAAAATTCAATACCACGCCTGATCAAAAACTCAGGAAAATGGCATTAGAAGGAATTTTCTTCAACATAGTGAAAAGTATATATGTAAAACCAAGAGCCACCATCATTCTTTTTTTTTTAGGCATACTTTGCTTATAATTAATACTTGCTAGAAAATGAAGTTTGACATTATTTACAATGATACCAACATTCTTGGCGTTTGAATATCACAGGCATAAAGGTGCCACATGATCACAAGAAAGCCTTTCATTCGTCCCAGTTTTTTTTTTTTTTATTTTAGCTATGACATCCAGAGCAAATTGTTCTTAACAAGTAGATTTTTAAGGTCTATTCGATCCAAGAGTTTCCTAGGTCTTTGAGTCTTTTCAGTTTTAGATGGGAGTGGAAACTTGAACCAGGGTCTTTATATCATGCCTTCTCATGTGATGCCAAATCTTTATATGCTACCCAATTTCTTTAAGATAAAGGGAGTGATTCGCAGCCAAGCTACATAGATGAGAAAGTGGCATATAGAAAAGGTAATATTTTTGTGCATCTTCCATTTCATTTCCTCTGGGACTACCTTAGTCACTAGGCCCTCAATCTGATGCACTGTAGTCCTATCTCCCTGCTACCAGGTGGGCTCCTTTGCTCTCTTGAGTCACCTTAATGGAGCAAAACTAAACGCATTCCCCTTGTGAGCAGAGATCAGACAAGGATGTCCACTATCACCACTCTTATTCAATATTGTATTGGAAGTATTTGCTAGGCCAGTAAGACAGGAGAAGGCGATGAAAATTATAAAAAACTCCAACAAAAAAACCTGCCACTATATGCATCATATGCATATAATATGAAGTGTGCACAAAAAAAAAATCAACAAAAAAACCCACCTCAACTTTGTTATATCTAGTAGATCTATTTAGTAGAGTAGCAGGATAGAAGATCAATATATAAAAGTCAATGGAATTTCTCCACAGTAACAAAGAAAACATGGACAAGGAAACCAAGAAAACAATATTATTTACAATAGTCAAATACAAACTGAAATACTTGTGAATAAACAGAACTAGAGACATGAAAGGTTTTTATAAGGAAAACTATAAATCACTACTTCAAGAAACAATGAGAAGTAACTAAATGGAAAAATATTCCTTCTTTATGATTGGAAGACTCAACATAGTGAAAATGACAATCCTTCCAAAAGTGATCTACATGTTCAATGCAATCTCAATACAAATACTAAAATAATTTCTTCAAAGAGATGGATAAAGCAATTGGCACATGTATTTGGATGAGGAAAAAGACTCTAAATAAGAAGAGCATTTCTTAAAACCAAAAGTGAAATGAGAGGCATAGCACTATCTGATCTCAAAACCTACTACCCAGTTGTAATTACAAAAACAGCATGATACTGGTAAATGATAGATGCACAGATCAATGGAACAGAATCAAGAAGCCAGAAATTATCCCGTCTACCTATGGCCAACTGGTATTCAACAAGGAAATAAAACCTATCAAAACAAGAAATGACAACCTCTTTACAAGTGATGCTGGTAAAACAGAACATCTACCTGCAGAAAGCTGAAGAATGATCCAATCTCACATCATATACAAAAATCAACTCAAGGTTGATCAAAGACCTAGAGGTAAAACCCCCAATCATAAGAAACAAATGAGACCATCTGTAGAAGTCCTAGTGTATAGTATAAACAGGCTTGCAAATATAGCCAGAAATGCACAACCAGGGGAGGACAAAATTGATAAATGGACCTTTTACAAAGTTAAGTCCTGTGTGCTTCAAAAACTTTTTCTAGTAGTGTGAAAATAACCAATAGACTGAGAGGTACGGGGAGGGGGAAGCAATGATATCTCAGACAGGGGTATCATAACAAAAGTTTACTTAATACTCTAGGGATTCCAAAGGAAAGGGGAAAGATTCCGTGAAAAAAAGAATGTATACAAACTTTATGAACTCTGTAAGTAAACCAGTATAAAATTAAAAATGGGCAAAAGACATGGAAAGACTTTTCACAAGGAAAGACATTTAGATGGCTAACAGACACATGAAATGCAAATTAAAACCACAATGAGATACCATCTCACTCTAGTAGTAGTAGCAAATTTTAACAGGGCAGCAAGCAATAAATGTTGGAGAGGACGTGGAGAGACTGGAAGTCTCATGCACTGTGGATAAGATTACAAAATGGTATAACTAATGCGGAGGGCAGTTTGCTGTTTCCTCAAAAAGCTGAACATAGAAATCCCATTTTACCCTACTATTGCCTGCTGGGAATATACCCCAAGGAAAATAGAACTGAGATACAAACTGAGATTCATACAGTGATGTTCATAGCAGCCTTATACACAATAGCAATAAAATGGGAAGAGCCCAACAAACAAATGGATTGAGAAATTTTGGTACATTCATACAATGGAATACTATGCAGCATTAAGGAGAAAGGATTTTGTGAAATATTATATAATATAGGAGAATCTAGAGAACATTATGCTGAATGAACTGAGTTTCACAAAGATAAATGCTAGATAAGACTATTATTGAAAAATAGATAACTAGTAAGATGTGCATTAAAAAAAAAGAAAAAAAAGATGTGCATTAAAGTCCCAAAGGGGAAGGGGAAAAGGGTCATGGAGTCTGCAGTGTCACCAGGACACCAGAGTTTAGTGAGCACAGGGTGTGTGTGTGTGGGGGGGGGTGAGGCACATGAAGGAATTAAGAAAGATGCAATGGGAACCTGAAAAGATGGTATAATATTAGCCATAGATCAATAGTTACTAAGTTTATAAAATACAATGGATGTGAGTGATTGTTTGAAACACAATATGTATGTAGGAATGTGTGAGATTCAATGTACATGAGTGATACACAATGTATGTGAATTTTGTATGTGAACCAACATAAAATAAAAAGTGGGGAGGAAAGAAAACCACAAAGAGGGCTTCGACAGCAGATTTGCCTAATTAAACAAAACAACAACAAAAAGAATGTTCCCACAAAGATGAAGAATCTTCTCCCTTGTGACTGCTTCTGAAAACCTGCTTGAGGTTATGCAGTTTAAAATCAGAAAAGACATGAATCATGGTGGTATCTTTTCACCATCCTTATTCAATCTGTGTCCTAAGGAAAAATTCTAAAAAGTAGAATATATGAAGAAGAATACATTTCAGAAATGGAAGCAGACACATCAAGAAACAGCAATATTCAGATGGCATAACTTTGCAGAAAAAGAAGACGACTTGATGAAACACAAAGAAGATTGTCTTTAGCATGGATTAAAATTCAATATAAAAGAAACAAAAACAAAATCTTCACAATCAGTAACATCTTAATAAACAGGTAAAGAAGATTGCCATTGTCTAGGATTTTATTTTAGTTGAAACCATAATCAATGCCCACAGAAACAGCAACCAAAAAATAAGTAATTGATTATACTGGGGAAATCTGATGCCAAAGTTCTCATTAAAGTGCTAAAGAACAAGGATATCACTTTAAAGACTAGGGTGAATCCAATACAAACCATGGTATTATAATTGCTTTTCATGCATTTGAAAGTCATACAACGAATAAAGAAGATTCAAAAGAGTTAACATACTTATATGGTGTTGTTGGCAAAAAGTACTAAATATTATGGACTGTCAAAAGAACAAAAAAATCTGTCAGAAGAAGTGGAATCAGGGTTCTCTTTAAAAGCAAAGGTGCTGAAACTTTGCCTCACATACTGAGAGCTTGTTATACAGGAGGCGCCAATCATTGGAAAAGCCACGAGACTCCAAAGAGTGAAAAAAAATGAAAACCTTCAAAGAGATGAGCAGACACAGTGACTGTAGCAATGGACTCAAGTATGGCAGAAATTGTCAGGATGGCACAGGATAGGGCTATGTTTAGATCTACTGTTCATAAAGTCAATATGAGAGAGTGAGAAAGAAAAGAGAAAGAGGGAGGGACAGAATGAGAGGGGGAGAGAGAGAAAGGAGGAAAAAGAATGAGTGGGTGGGGAAAAAATGGAAGGGACAATGAAAGAGTGAGACACACATTGCAGGAGAGTTGGACAATTAACAAGAAAGAATTATGAATTGATGCTCTTGAATTGGGTGTTATCAAAGAAAGTTGAGTACACCATAGATTGAGAAAAATGCTAACAAATCTGTCTTGGGAGAAGTGCTGCCAGAATACGCCTTAGAAACAAGTATGGTGAGACTTTATTTCACATATTTTTGGCATGTCAAGAGCAACCAGTCTCTTGAAGACAGCACGACTGGTGAAATAGAAGGTCAGTGAAGAGGAAGACCTCAAAAAGATGGATTTACACAGTAACCGAATCAATGGTTCAAGTACAGTTTGGGGATTGTGAAGATGTGCAGGATTGGGAAAGGAGTTTTTAATCTACTGCACATGTGGCTGTCGTGAGTCAGAAACAACTGCATGGCATAGAACATCAACCCCATGAAGGTTGTATTTTGTAAAAGTACAGTTAGAGCTCAGGGACATTTTTAAGTGTTGATCCAATTTATTTTCCCACTAATAATACATGAGTAATGCTTTCTGTTGTTGTCGTTGTGTACTGTAGAGTCAGAATTGACCTATAGCTGACCTTCTGGTAGGTTTGCATAAGCAGTTAATCACACAAGAGATTTCCCACCTTTCTCTGGTGGAGCAGCTGGTGGATTCAACCAGCCTTCGAGATTGCAGCATAGCTTCTTGGCACTAGGCTAAGGGACAGCGCAGAAGAGGAAGACCCTGGATTAGATGGATTGACACAATGTCTAGAGTAATGAGGGTCGTTGTATCAGAGACAGTGAGGTTGGCTCAGGATAGAGCAAGATTCAGAGCTGTTGTGCATAGGGCTGCTATGAGTTGTACTCGACATGAGATCACATAACAATAGTAATCCTTTCTATATTCCTTGTTCAGAATTTGCAGTAGTCAGAAAATAAACATTACCATGCTCACTACTTCAACAACACTGATTGTGTATTTTTTATGTGTTATGAGCTAGAGGGGAGCTTAGGTAGCCAGCTGCTCCATAGAAGAAGGATGGGCAATCTCCCACACAATTAACTGCCTCTGAAAACCCACTGGAGAGTCAGTTATAGGTCAGTTCTGACTCTACAGTACACAACAACCTTATCTATAGATACAAAGAAGAATGAAACCTAGTGAGTGTGCGATTAAGCAGTAGAGACAATCATTTACAGAATTCCACTGCACTTTGTAAAGATCAATAGGAGAAACTTTCAGTCAAGATGACACTAGGTAATCGTGACTTCATCTATTAAAGCATATAAAAAAGTTAGGTAAGGAATGTACAATTTTCTTAAAATACAAAATTTTAAAAGAAGCAATTACAATACAAAACTAAATACAGCTAATCTGTATTCCTGATCTCTGATAATTAATTCTCTATAGCATTGGTGCCCTAGCGGCAAGAAGCTGTGCTGTGATCCTGAAGGCACAGAGTTTGAATCCACCAACTGCTCAGCAGGAGAAAGAAAAGCAATTTCCTCCCTTGATAATAACTTCCTCTGAAAACCCATCAGAGGGTCAGCTATGGGTCTGTTCCAACTCGACGGTATACAACAACGACAACAGCAATGATACAGGACCCTTCTTGCACAAATAGCTAAATGCTTTTTTTGTAAACCAAAAGATTAATCTTTTTATAATAACAAAATGGGAACAACCTAAGTGTCCATCAACAAACGAATTTATAAATAAAATGTTGTCAGCTCATTCCTTTGAGGTAGAGCCGATTCACAGATACTCTGATGGATTTGAATCATCAGAGAGGTATGGCCTTTGGGTTAGCACTACAACTCCCAATAGTTTATGCAATATATATATATACACACACACACA
>NW_006399891.1:1114457-1123048 GCF_000299155.1 Elephantulus edwardii | reverse complement strand
AAATGAATGAAACTGGCTCAGGACAGGGAAGAGATCAGAGCTGCTGTACATAGGGTCACTATACATCTCAGGTGACTCCACAGCACATAACAACAATAAACTATGGCAGGTTTGGAAGCAAGAGTGGCATCCACTTCCTAAATAATGCCTCCAAATACTCTATGAACTTTGATAAATGTTGATAGTTGTAGAGGGGCTTTAGGCGTTTCGTTCATAGGGTCACTATGAGTCATACTCGACCTGAAGGCAAGCAACAATAACAGCATTGCAATTTCTAAGAAGTATTATGGCTACACTTATTCTAAGACAGATTTGTTTATTCTTTGGGCAATCCACAGTATATTCAGTACTGTTTGTCAATAATACTGGTGTTTTGTTTGTTATGTGCCATCAAATCACTTGTGACTCATAGCAACCCAATGTACAATAGCCCTGAAACCTGCTTGATCCTGTGTCAACTTTACAATCTCTGACACACCTATCTTCATTACCTGAACCAATATATCTCATTGATGGTCTTCCTCTCTTTCTCTGTCCCTCCACCCTTCCAAGCATGATGTCCCTCTCCAAGGGCTGATCTCTCCTTGCAAAATGGAATATTATGAAGCCATAAAAAATGATAATACATTCTTGGAACATCTAATGATGGAGGACATTTAGTTGAATGAAGTAAGTCAATCACAAAAGGACAGTATTATATGGCATGCTTTTTAAAGAATATTAGAATATGTATGGCCAAGTGGCAAGAAGCTGCACTGCAATCCCAGAGGCATGCAGTTCAAGACCACCAGTTGCTTCATGGGAGAAGGATGGGCAATCTCCTGCCATGTGACTAATTGCCTCTGAAAACCCGCTGGAGGGTCAGATATAGATAGGATCCGAGTCTATGGTACTCAACAACAAACAACAACAGAATAAATATAAATCTAAAATTAATATTCATTATAAATTATCAGGATTGCATGGGAAATAGATTTTTAAAAGTTAGTTCTGTTCAATACAAATTATCCAGGGACCTCTTCTCCCACACTGTCCCTTCACCCTTCCAAACATAATGTCCTTCCCCAGGGACTAGCCTTCCTTGAAACATGCTCAAAGTATGTGAGACAGAGCTTTAAAATCCTTGCCTCCGACGAGCTCTGGTGGCCTAGTGGCAGGAAACTGTACTGCAATCCCAGAGGTTCACGGTTCAAATCCACCAGATGCTCCGCTGAAGAAGGAGGAACAGTCGCCTCCTGTACCAGTCAGATCCAATTTGACTGTACACACATTAAATAAATAAATAAATTAAAAAAAAATCCTTACCTCCAAGGGACAGCTTGGTTTCACTCTCTCTGAGACAGATCTGTTCGTTCTCTTGACAGTCGATGGCATGTTCAATACTCTTCTCTCACACCACAATGCAAAGGCATTGATTCTTCTTCTGTCACCTTTAGTCATTGTTCAGCTAGCTCTCTGATGCTTAGCAAATAATTGCAAAGATCATGGCCTGGATTAGGTGCACTGTAGTCTCCAGTCTAACATTGTTGCTCTTTAGCACTCTGGAGAGATCCCTGAGAGTACATTTTCCTAATGCATTTTGTTTTTTTTATTTCCTGACTGCTAATGCCAATAGTGTTGATTGTGGAGCTGAGTAAGCAGTAATTGTTGATTGTAATTGTAATTGTTGTAATCTCAATCTCCTTTTCATCTATCATGATGCTGCCAATTGGCCCAGTAATGAGAGTTTTTGTTTTCTTGATGTTGAGCTTCAATTCATATTGAAGACTACAGTACTTGACTTTCTGCAGCAAATGGCTCATGTCCTACTCAATTCAGCAAGCAAGGTTGTATCATCTGCATATTGCAGATTGTTAATGAGTCTTCCTTCAATACTGAAGCCACTTTCCTCCTTATAAAACCCAGCCTCCCAAATGATTTGTTCTACATATGTAAGTATGTTATAGACCAAGTATGTTATGATACAGGAAGCATTAAAAGAAGGAGTACAGAGAGTCACTATACCAAAAAGAATTGGCTGACACAGAAGAATTTCATGAAACAACATATGATCAAGAGGGAATGGTGATGAAGGAGGAAGTTCAAGCTGCTCTCAAGGAATTGACAAAAAACAAAGGCCCGGGAATTGAATAAACAGATGCTCTTCTGGACATGCTCACTAGGTTGTGCCAAGAAATCTGAAGGACAACTACCTGGTCAACTGACTGGAAGACGTCCACGTTTATATCCATTAAAAAAAAAGGGTGTTTCAACTGAGCATGGAAATTATAAACAAAATCACCAATGTCAAACAAAAGCAAAATCCTGCTAAAGATCATACAAAAATGACTAGAACAGTACATCAGCAGAACTACCAGAAGTACAAGCTGAATTTATAAGAGGTCATGGCACTAGAGACATTATCACCAATGTCAGATGGATCTTGGCCAAAAACAAAGAGTATCGGAAAAAATGTTTATTTGTATTTCACTGACAATGTAAAGGCATTTAACTCTGTGGATGACAACAAACTATGATTAACCTTGAGAAGAATGGGGATCCTAGAACACTTAATTGTGCTCATGTAAAATGCATTCTTGGACCAGGAAGCAGTTCTCAGAAAAGAGCAAGGAAACACTGTGTGGTTCAAAATTGGGAAAGGAGTAAGTCAGAGCTGTTATAATTTCTCCATACCTTTTTGATCTGTATGCAGAACAAAAGTTGTTACATATATGTATACACATATAAAACAATAATTTTCAGAAGATTTAGGAAGAAAGAGAGTCAAAGTAAAGAGAACAGTTCAAAGGATCTTGCCATATTGTAATATAAAAATGTCTGAACTAAGGGAGTAACTAAAGTGTTTTTATTTTTCCCCAGCCTCCAATTTTTTTCTGAAGTGTGTATTTTCCCCCCCTTCATTCAAATGTGTAATTTTAAAGATACTTACATAACTATTTAATGCCAATCTTTTAGCATAATTTATTATGCATCTTCTTAACTATACAGAGAGTTTTGGTGGCCTAGTGGTAAGAAGCTGTGCTTCAACCCTGAAGGCACACTGTTGGAATCCACCAGCGGCTCTGCAGAAGAATGGGAAATCTCCTCCAGTGTGATTAACCGTCTCTGAAAACCTGCTGAAGGGTCAGTTATGGGTCAGTTTCTGACTCGACGGTATACAACAACAACAACAACAACAACTTAACTATATATGTAGTTGTTGTTATGTGCTGTCGAGCCACCTACAACTCATAACAACCCTATGTACAACCCGCCCTAAATCCTGCTCTATCCCTTGCCAATCTTATTGTTTCTGACACATCTATTCCCATTACCCCAGTGACTGAATCAAGCCATCTCATTGAGGGTCTTCCTCTCCTTCGCTGTCCATTCACCCTCCCAAGCATGATGTCCCTCTCCAAGGACTGATCCTGCCTTGCAACATGCCCAAAGTATGTCCGATGAAGCTTCAGAATCCTTGCATCCAAGGAGCATCCTGGCCTCACTCTCTCAATGATGAACTTGTTTTTTCTTCTAGCCATCCACGGCATGTATGTGTGCATATTTAGTTGTGTGTGTGTCTATTTATAAGACCTCTGGTTTCTTTTGCCATTTTCTATGGATTTTTTAAAAAAAATTATTAAATAAATTTACTGATCAGGCCATGTTCCTACACTTTTTAAAAATTAGTCTGAGCTACGTTGTAAGATATGTGCAAATTGGAAACTACTCAGGACTTTCAATAGAAGGAAGTTAAATTAGTTTTGTCCAGGTAACTCAAAGGTAGTAATAGCTACAGTTCTCTGGCTGGAAACGTAAATGGAGGACATGACCAGAGAGAGGATGCATATGTGGACCAGCCCTGAGTCCACAAATGCAGCCTCACCTACACTCCCTGAGACTGCTGAGTGATGTACTTGGCAGTGATGAATTCCTTGGTGTAAGTGGCAGACATGCCAAAACATGATGCCGTGCTGGTTGTCCTTGCTGCTGTATAATGCTAACAGAAATCAAGCAGGAAGCAAGTTTTTTTCCCCTGCTCCTGCCTTCCAAACTCCTGCCAGGGATTCCCATGGAGAAAAACAACCAGAAGCCAGCTGGCAAGTTGCAGGGAGAACAGAATTTGCAGGTTGCTGGTGTCTTGATTGCTTTCTGTAGGTTTCTAGATCTCCACCAGGTGGATCCAAAGGCCAACTTATTGGGGGTTACATTTAATGACTTTTATTGGTTAGCTTTCAGATTGGATAAAACAAAGTAGACAACATGAAGCAGATTACTTATTATTCATGCTGATGTTTCCTGCTGGAATATTAATATTTAGTTATCATATTTAAATCAACTGTCAATAAGTCCCATTCTCTGGTTATGGTAGAAGTATCCTAAGAACCAAGACTCATGCCAGCTGACTAAAGGAAAAAAATATTATAAGTTGATGAAAAGGAGTAACACATATATTAACTGAAAAAGAAACTATAGTCAAGTTTACCAGGAGTTGTGTATGATTTTTACATCGCATACGGATCACGTGGTTTCCCCCTACTATTTTCCATGTATTTGCAAAGGTGGTCAGGTGGTGAGTGAAGGAAGCCTGGGTACCAATTGAGACGTTTCAATAAATAAATAAATGCCATTTTGGACTTGCTTTCAAATATGTACAAAGAAATTTGGAGCAGAGTCACCTGGCTGATCCATATTTATTTCAATTCCTAAAAATGGTGATCTAATAGAATGTGAAAATTATTGAACAGTTGATGCCTTTGAACTGTGGTGTTGGAGAAGAGTACAGAATATCCCACGGACTGCCAAAAGAACAAACAGACATGTCTTGGAGAAGGTGAAGATAAAGTGTTCCTTGAAAGCCAAGGATGATAAAACTTTGTCTCACATACTTTGGGTATTTTGCTTGGAGAAGCTATTCATTGGAAAGGAACATCATTCTTGGAAAAGTGGAGAGTTAGCGAAAAAGAGGAAGATGAATTGATTTCCTGATTTTAAAGTAACTCCAGAGACAGCATATAATAGCAACACCTTATATCAGATGAGCATCTGGTTTATCTGGTGTCATGATAGACGTCAATTCATGTGATGTCTATATAGTTAAATTAGAGGGGAAAAGAGGCCCAGGGGGTTAAGAGGTTTTTTTCTTTGCATAAAAAGACTCGGCAAGTGAGGAATTAAGAGGGCAGGATAGTAGGGCAGGGCTGTGCACAAGTCTGAAGAAGACATTCTGAAGCTCTGTCAGCTGCTCCATGAGGTCTGGGTTTCCCAGGGACGAGACTGATGGGGATGAGGAAACTCTACATAGACTCCAGAACCATTACATGTGCTTTTTCCTGCTCTTTACAACAATCTGATATGGATTTTAGTTCCCATATCTACTGTTTCTGCTTTTCATATTGGTAAATTGGACTCTATGACTGTTAATAGAAACTTTACCTTTCTCCATGTGAAGTTATTGTTCCTCCTCAGAGGGTCCCAGAGAGCAGTTTTAAGGTGAGGGTCCAGCTAATAAATTAAGTACATAATAAGAACTTCTAATTAATGCTTCTCATCCTAAATCCTGATTCCTCATTAACAGTGCATGTCCATATGCTATTCAGCCTTTCATACCACTTTAAAATGCATGTGTTTGCTATTTTTATGTTCCAGAAAATCCCAGGTATTTAACAGTGTATTAATGATGTTGTTCAATAATTTCTACACTCTATTGGGTCACCTTTCTTTGGAATGGGAAAAAATATTGATCTCTTCCAGTCAGTTGGCCAGCTGGCTGTCCTCTAGTTGTCTTGGCATAACTTAGAAAGCACATCCAGGGCAGTCAGTGTCTGTCTGTTGAAATATGTCAATTTGTATGCCATTAACTCCTGGAGACTTTGCTAATTCTTTCAGAGCAACTTGAACTTCCTCCTTCATCACCACAGGCTCTTGCTCATACATTATTTCATAAAATTCTTCATAAAATTGTGTCAGCTAATTCCTTCTGGTACAGTGACTCTGTGTGCTCCTTCCATCTTCTTTTAATGTTTCTTGGATCATTACTCTACCCAAAGCATCTTTAAGTATTGCCACTCATGGCTTGAATGTTTTTTTTTCAATTCCTTCAGTTTAAGAAATGCTGAGCGAGTCTGGCCCTTTTGATTTTCTGACTCCAGCTCTTTGCACATTTCATTATAGTATCTTGCCTTGCAATCCCGAGCTCCCGTTTGACATTTTCTGTTCAGCTCTTTAATTTCTTGATTTTTTTTTTTTTGTTTAGCTTTGGCTTCTTGGTGCTCTAATGCAATATTTGAGTCTCATCTGACAACAATCTTGGTCTTTTCTTCCTCCTCAGCCTTGATAATGATCTTTTGCATACTTTATGGAAGATATTCTTGATATTCTCCCACAGCTCATGTGGTCTACGCTCGTTGGTGCTCAAGGCCTCAAACCTGTTCCTGAGATGGTTTTGAAATTCGAGTGGGATAGACTTACGGTCAAATTTTGGTTTCCATGGACTTGATTTAATTTTCCTCAGCTTCAGCTTGAACTTGCATATGAGTAGTTAGCTGTCTATCCCTCAATCAGCACCTGGCCTGGTTTTCACAGCTGATACTGAACTTCTCCAGTGATTCTTTCCAAAAATGTAATCTATTTGATTCCAATGCATACCATCAGGTGCAATCCATGTGTGGATTTTGTGTTTCTTATAGAAGGTATTTGCAATGAATAAATCATTGAAAGTGCAGAATTCTATCATTCTATCTCCAGCCTCATTCTGTCACTGAGTCAATGTTTTCCAGCTACTTATCCTTCTTCCCTGTTCCCAACTTTTGCATTCCAGTTGCCCACTATTATCAATGCATCTTGATTGCATGTTTGATCGATTTCTGACTGCAAAAGTTGGTAGAAATTTTCCATTTTCTCCTTTTTGGCTCTAGTTGTCAGTGCACGTACTTGAATGATAGTGATAGTGACTGGACTTCCTTGTATGTGTATGGATATTATCCTGTCATTCACCACAATGTATTTTATGATGGATCTAGAAATGACTTTTTAAATTATAAAACCAACCCCATTTTTTTTTCACAGTTTCATGCCCAGCATAGTCGATCATATGATAATCTGATCTAAAATGTCCCATGCCAAACCATCTCACTTAGCCAATACCTCGTATGGCAATATTTATGTGTTCCATTTCTTTCTTAACAACACCCAATTTTCCTACATACATGCTTCTCACATTCCACATTCCAATAACTAGTGTCTGCTTACAGCTGTTCCTCCTTCTTTGTTTTCCATGTCTGAGATCTCCATTTCAATTACCATGTCTACTAGTCTGAGTGCTAGTCTAAGTGTGCTCTATTGTACATAGAGTTTTCAAAGGCCTGTTATTTCGAAAGTGGATAGCGATGTGCAGACTTGGTTTAGAAGAGGTTGTGGTACTAGGGATATTATAGCAAATGTTAGATGGATCTTGGCAGAAAGCAGAGAGTACCAGAGGAATGTCTATCTGTGCTTCATTGACTATGAAAAGGCTTTTCTTTTTTTCTGTGCCTGATTCAGGCATGGTCATTCTTTTTTTTTAATTATTATTAAATTTTATTAGTTTTCGTGAACATTTACAGAGATTTTGGGTTTCCATTCATTCACTGTTGCACTGTTTTCTCTACCCTTCTCCCCAGTACATTCTTCTCCCCCACCCCCCAAATGTCTGTTTTAATTGTCCAATTGCCACAGTGCTTGTCAAAGCCAGTTGAAAAGGCTTTTGACTGTGTGGATCACAACAAGCTATGGCTGACTCTGAGAAGAATGGGAATCCCAGAACATTTGATTGTGCTTCTGTGAAACCTATACATGGACCAAGAGGCAGTTGTCAGAACAGAGCAGGGAGACACTGCATGGTTCAAAATTGGGAAGGAGCTCTGCCAGGGATATATTCTGTCTCCATACTTTTTCAATATGTATGCAGAACAGATCATCCGAGATTCTGGGCTGTAGGAGGAGGAATGTGGCATAAGGATCAAGATTCAACAACAACCTGTGTTATACAGATGATGCAACCCTACTTGCTGCAACTGAGGAAGATCTGAAGTGCTTGCTGCATAAAGTCAAGGACTGCAGCCTTAAATAGAAAGACTTTCTAAAGGTAAAATAAAGCATGAGAACTGAAAACAAGGATTAGAGATGCCAATCTGTATCTGACAACTTTAAAACAAAAAGAGACTCATACATTGTAGAGTTATAGAATTTCCATGTGGAAAGACATCAAAGTAATAACAAGATATAAGACTTTTCAACTCAGAAAGACAAAGAATTTCAGCATAACTTCAAAGGAAATCCACTCCCAAAAATGATTCATTACAATCAAGCAGGATTCAAAACAAGTATGCAAGGATGGCTCAACATAAGAAAAACAATGCAATTCTTCACATTAACAAAGCAAAGAACAAGAACGACATGATCCGATCAATTGATTCAAAAAAGGCTTTTGGCAAAATTCAGCACTTATACCTAATTTTAAAAAAAAAACAAAAAACAACAGCAAACAAACACATCAAAATAAGAATACAGGGAAATTTTCTCAAATAATGAAAAGTATATACGCAATACCAAGAGATAACATCATTATCAAT
>NW_006399891.1:1104218-1108672 GCF_000299155.1 Elephantulus edwardii | reverse complement strand
ATTCAGTGACTGGGGCACTCGGGATGGGTTTGTCAGAGGCAATGAGATTGGCACAGGATAGAGCACAGTTTAGGGCTGTTGTACATAGGGTCGCTATGAGTAGCAAACGACTTGACGGCACATAACAACAACAACAACAGAGATTTTAAAAAATTGCAAGAAAAGGTACAAAACACTAACTTCAGAAAAATGTCCCTTATTTAACTCAGGACTTTTCATACCCCAACACTCCTCGAAGCACCCCAAATGGAGAGACTGATTTTGGAAAGATTCTTCGTATGATGTTCAGCTTGCTGAGATCCATGCTATGGAAGATTAGCAGGTGGATTGAGGGAGATCCAGGTCTTAGTAATGTTATGTATCAGAATATGAGGTAGACAATAAAGGATGGGGGTAAGGGGATACAGAAATGTGAAAGTCTCTTTAGGAGATTACAAAGGGGGAAGGAAAATAAAACCAAACATTTCTTCAAACTATTGCCTAGCAATACATTTGGAATCTAAGACCTGTATTTAAGAGAATCTGAAAGTTCTTTGTTCCAAGTGTAATAGTCTCATGTCTCCTTCATCTAGAAATATGCCCCACAACCAGTGAAATTAGAAAAGTGTTGAGATACTAATAAACTTGACTGATAAACTAGAAGCAAGTGCCTTTGGGCAAAGACATTTCTGAGGATGAGAATCATAACCAAGTTTGTCCCTCTTTACTGACACCCAGATAGCCACTCTGTCAATAACAGAGCCAGCAGGGGTGCATCTGGAGGGAGAGAGCAGGACCAGGACTGAGGTCAAAGGAGACAGAGCCCAGAGAGGTGGGATTCAGAGTGGAAAGAGGCAAGGGCTGAAGCTACAGGGACCAGAGGACAGATAACTCAAAGTCATCCTATAATGAAGAGTGAGGTAGGTGCTGGACAGCCAGAAGGGCAGAACTGGGTAAGAGGATAAAGAGGAGCACTCAAAGAGGAGGGATTTTCTCAGATATCTTAGGGACAGCACAAAGTCTTAGCCACAGTGTGGTCCTTCCATGAAGCCTGGGAATGGTCCAGGGAGCTGTGATCCTGAGTAATAAAGCATTTCCTTGACTCTCACCAATTTGGACAGAGGGGCCAGGGCTGAAAGTGTCCACATCATTAATCCTGATAGCACTTAATGAACTTCCTCCACTAGTATGAAGTAGTTTTGGCAACTAACTGAGCCAAAGGAGGGCAGATAGAGAAGAAAAAGCTGTTTCTATGGGTATGACTAAAGGGTTTAAAGGGGAAGGATTTAGATTTTTTTTTCTTAAAAAAAACAACAACAATAAACAAAACAAACCTCAAGTGCACATGTATCCTTTCCAACTGTTTTTAACAGCCATTAAAATATTGTGTCCTGCAAAAAATTAGTGCTCTGTCAGGTTCTAGCCCACGATGCTTCTATGTTGCTGATCCTCCCAAGGTACAAAGATGTGGATGAGAATAGGACAGTAGATTTACTAAGTTCTCACAGTTCTGCCCCAGACTTTCTCTCCCCTATAAAACTCCACATCTTACCACAGATAACTTCCAGAGAATCCATCTAGTCATCCAGTTATTCTTCAACCCTTGGACCACCCCTTCCTTGAGGTCCCTTCCCTGAACCTTGGGTTTTATCTCCACTCTCACAACTGGTCTTGCTCTATCCAGCTTTTTAACTGATCCTCTCACATTCCCCAGTAGCCTCAGAGCCAACTCTAGACCCAGCCAGCTTTAATGAATTCCTCTTCAGGACTCAGCCAGGATTCTTTGAAAGTTTCTAGATCTCATCTGATCACCTGTATTTTTGTGCCTTGTTCGTGCAACTTCACACACCCACACCACACTCTACCTTCAACATTTAAGTCCTTTAAGTCACAGCTGCTCTCAGCCCTTCCGTTTCCAACAGCAGCTAACCTATTGTTGCTCCTAAATCCCTCTTCTAGTACTTTCTCCTATGACTTTTTCTGTGGGTAAAACTCCAGGCCATTTCTCAGTTCCTGTCTTTCTCATCCCTGCACCTTTGTCCTTCTATTCTTCAAGGTTCAAAGAAGAACAGAACCCCACCCTATTGGAGTCTAAACAATCTGCTTGAAATCCCACTCCCTTTTCTCTCCCTGTCTCCACTGCTACATTGAGTTGTCCCGCACCAGCCTACCTTGAAACAGGAGTTTTCCTCTAATTTCAAAACCACTATTGTTGATACATATCTACTCCTCTGGTATAATAATCTTTTCCCTGGCAAACTTATTTTTAAGAAGACTCTAGGCATGAGGGTGCATGGAAACAACCCAGAGATGCCAGCAGATAGGAAATCAAAAGACGAGTTACATTGGGAAAATCTGCTCCCATGTACTGAAAAGAAATTATGCCAGTCTAGAGACTAAAGGGTGTCTGATCCAGGCCATAGACTTCACAATTACTTGTTATGCATCAGAGAGCTGGACATTGACTAAGGATGATAGAAGAAGAATTGATGCCTTTGAGTCATGATACTAGAGAACTGCTAGGAGAACAGTTTCATGCTGGAGAGGGTGAAACAAAGCTACTCCTTGGAGGGAAGGATTTGAAGCTCCATATGACTTGCTTGGGGTATGTTACAAGGAGTGATCAGTCCTTCGAGAGGGATATCATGCTTGGAAGTGTGGAAGGATAGTGCAAGAGAGGAGGATCCTGGATGAGATGGATTAACCCAGTGACTGGTGTAATAGGGATAGTCAGTCGTATCAGAGACAATGAGGTTGGCTGAAGATAGAGCAGAGTTTAGAGCTCTTTTACAGAGTGTTGCTATGAGTCACAAGCAACTTGATAGCACATAACAAGAACAACATATGACATTACTATCATATGCAAGGAAAACCCTGCTGAAAATTATTTAAAAAGGGCTAGAACAGTTCATTGACAGAGAACTGTGAGAAATACAAACCATATTTATAAGAGGCCATGGCACTAAGGATATCATTATTGATGTCAGATGGATTTGGGTGAAATCAGAGAGTGTCAGAAAGATGTTTATTTCTGTTTTATAGACTAATGAAAGACTGTGTGGATCATAACAAATTATAGCTAACATTGGGAAGAATGGGAATTCCAGAATACTTGTGTTTGTGTGAAACCTATTCTTAGACCAAAAGCCCAATGTGAGAATTTTCAAAAGTTCAAGGTGGGTTTAGAAGAGGCCTTGGCTCAGGGAACTCTTGTGGCCTAGTGGCAAGAAGCTGTACTACAATCCCAGAGGTGTGTGGTTTGAATCCATCAGATGCTTTGCTGGGGAAGGAGGGACAATCTCCTACTGTACCAGTCAGATCTGATTTGATGGTACACACACACACACAAAATAATAAAATAAAGTTTAAAAAATGAAAAGGCCTTGGCTCTAGGAATATCGTTATTAATGTCACATGGATCCTGACATAAAGCAGAAAATACCAGGAAAATGTCTATTTCTGTTTTATTGACTATGCAAAGGTATTTGTTTGTTATGACAAAGTATGGCTAACATTGAGAAAAATGGCAATTTCAGAACACTTAAGTTTGCTCATGTGAAACTCACACCTAGACCAAGAAACTGTTTTTCCAGCAAAGCAAGGAAATACTGTATGATTTAAAATGAGGAAAGTTGTGCATCAGCAGTCCAATCTATATGCTGAGCAAATAATTCAAGAAGCTGTATACTGAAGAAGAACGTGACATCAGGATCAGAAGTCTCAACAACCTCATTATGCAGATGACAACCTTGCTTGCTATAAGTGAGAAGAAATTGAAGCACTTGCTTTAAGAAGATCAAAGACTACAGCCTTCAGTATGAATGGCACCTCAACCTCAAGAAGCCAAATATCCTGACCATTGGATCAATAATGAGAAATGAAGTTTTACCATTTTTGCCTCCAAGGATCATGACAGATGGAGAAAAGACTGAAATTGTCAATGATTTCTTGAACTTGGATCAATAATCAATACCCTTGTTAACAACAGTGTAGATATCAGAGGACATATTGCACTGGGCGTATTTGCTGCCAGGGATCTCTCCAAAATACTGATGAGCAATGATGTAAGTTTGAAGCTAAGTGTACCTGATCCAGACCATAGTCTTTTGAATCACTCATTAGGTATCTGATCATAAATAAAGATGACAGAAGAAAAATCCATGCATTTGAGTTGTGGTATTGGAGAAAAGTACTGAATATCTCATGGAAAGACAAAAGGACAAGCAGGTATGTCTTGGAAAAATTGCATCCAGAGTGATCCTTAGAGGCAAATATGATTCTAACTCGATGGTACACAACAACAACAATGGTGGTGTAGTACTTATGGAGTTGCACTGCTAAACCAAAGACAGATAACCTCTCTGGCAACTTTAATCTAACAGCTCTGAGAGAGAAAGATGGGTATCCAACACTCATAAAATTCACAGCTTCTGAAAACCCACTGGATATAAGTCCCTTATCTGATATGTTATTAC
>NW_006399891.1:1095541-1101471 GCF_000299155.1 Elephantulus edwardii | reverse complement strand
ATATTTATAAAGAAAACCCACTGGAGGATTTTTTTTATGAAAATCCACAATGGCAGTGGAAAAACTGATGGTAAAATTCTCCTTGGAAAGAGATAACATGTTTGGAAATGTGGATGATCAAGGAAACAAAATGGATTGACACAATGGCTGCAGCAATGTTCTCAGGTGTGTTTGAGATGAGGATGGCGTAGAATGGGACAGGTTTTAGATCTGTTGTGCATTGGTTCCCTCTGTGTTGTACTTGATTCAAGGGCGCCTAACAACAATAATGGAGGCTCTGAAGATGAGAGCAAGCAATTTCCTCCCCTGACATTTACAATCCCCAAAAACCCACTGCCAATGGAGGTCAGTAATGAGTTAGTTCCAACTTAATGACAATGAAGTTGGGTTGAGTTTGTTTGTTTGTTTGTTTGTTTGTTTAGACCCTTCAGTTCTAGAGAGGTAAGAATCTCACAATCATACATATTTGAAGAATTGAGATTTGAACTGAAGAAGTCTAAGTTTTATTTACTCCATAGCCTGATCTCTTAACTAGTACCATTAGCTTTTTTCCTTTGGGTCTTTTTGTCTGTCATCTTCATCTCCTTGTTTGCTCATTTAACTGGCTGTTCTGCCCTTTCTCCTCTTTATACAAATAGAACAATTTCCTCATGGTTCAGTCATCATCTTTCTTCTGTTAATCTATTCTTCCAACTCTGAATGACTTCATTTCCATGACTTTCTTGAACTGACCTCAATGCCAACGTCCCTTCCATGCCTTTCTTCAGTTCTGGCTTTTGCTGGAACACTTACAGGTACTTGCAGCTTAATTCTCACTTCCCACTTGCCAAATCGGAAACCAAATTCTGTATCTTACCAACCACAGAACAACATACATTTGAGTTATCCTCATGTTTGTCCATGGCACCCTAGGCTCTGTCTTTCCTAACAAACCACAAGTGCTTTGTTACATGTGTAAGTAACTGCTCACTCATCCCTTTTCTCTCCTTTGAAACTACTCTAATTTCCTCATATGCATTGTGTTCTCTCTTGCCTTAGAGGTTTTGAATCTATTTTCCCATTGTCTGGAATACTTTTTGCTGTCTTTTGACAAGTTAATGCCTACTCGTGCTTTATGTTTGAGCTGCTTAGAGAAGCCTTCCTCTCACTCCTGGATGTCCTATTGAACACTCCTTTAGGGCCCTGTATTTCAGCTTCAGAGCCCTCGCAACATGTATAGTTAGGTGAATAGTTCTTTTTCATTCACTCATTCACAAATGGTGAATGCTTACTTTGTGCTAGATGCTATTGTAGATACTGAAACCAGCAGAGAATAAAACAGAATTCCTGCTGTCATGGTGTTTGCCATTCAGCAAGGCAGTTAATGGAAATAATAATAGTAAATGTTGAAGGGAAAGGCAGTACACCATAAAGAGTTGAAGAGATATTTTAATTAAAGAATTACCTTAATCAATGGTAGGGAACTCTGGCGATCTAGTGGTAAGAAGCTATACTACAATCTTGCAAGCACTTGGTTCGAGTCCACCAGCTGCTCGAGAGAGAAAGACGGGCAGTCTCCTCCTGTGCAATGAACTGCCTCTGAAACGCCAGTAAGGGATCAGATACAGGTCGGTTCCAACTAGGTGGTACACAGCAACAACAACAAACAATTAATGGTAATTAATGTAATAAAACAAAATGTTTATGAAAGGGTATATTAAAAACCAATATGATTAGTAAATCTTCACTCAAATATAAAAAATTTTAAAAAAGAATTGTAAATGTATGTTAGGCAATGATGAACCAAAATCCCCTACCATCATGTCCATTTTGACCCATAACAACCCTATCTATAGGACACAACAGAACAGCCTCTTGTAAATATTTTTTGGATATAGACTTTTTCATCTTTCTCCTGTGCAGAAACTGGTACATTAGAACCACCAAGCTTTGGTTAGAAACCTACCACTTTGACCATTGCAGAACAAGGACTCCTTCAGTAGTGATAAAGGTATAAAAAATGAATGCAAAAGGATAAGGTATCATTGGAGAGTTTCCATTTTAGGCAAAGTGGCCAGAGAAGGTCTTTCTGATTAGGTGGCAAAGTTGAGCTTAATAAAAAATAAAGACTGCTTGAGAGAAAGAAGCATAACTGGGGCTTTTCCATTTAAAACTGGGCTGTATGACTGTGAGCTGGGACCCTATTGCAATGCCTGATAGATAGAATACAAACTCTATTTGTTGATCGGTTGAAAGTCATTGAGGTAAGAACAGGAACAATGTCTTCTTCAATCTCTTGTATCATTTTGTAGTTGTTATGTGTTGCCCAGCTGATGACATCTCATAATGTCCTATGAATAATGGATCTGACCCCTACTCTGTCCTGAATCAGCCTGATTATCTCTTATACCCAGGTGTACTGTTACAGTCACTATGTCAGTCCCTCTCATGAAGGGTCTTCTCCTCCTTTGCTGACCACAGTGCATCTTTTCCAAGATATATTTGTTTGTCCTTTTGGCAATCCATGGAATATTCAACACTCGTCTTCAACACGAGAACTCAGACATTGATTCTTCTTCTTTAATCCTTATTCCTTGTCCATCTTTCAGTTGTATAGCCAGTAATTGAAAATACCATGGCATGAATCAGGTGCAAATTAGTCTTCAAACTGACATCTTTGCAATTCAGCATATTAGAGAGGTCACTGACAGCTGACTTTCTTGTACAATATAACTTTTGATTTCATAGTTATTGGATCCAAGCAATATGAAATAATTGACAATTGTTTTATCTTCACCATCTATGATGGGTCTATTGTCCTGATAAGGATTTTTGTTTTCTTCATGAAGAGATGTAACCCATATTGGATTTGGTTCTTTGATTCTCTGTAGAGAGTGTTTCAAGTCCTCATCACTTTCAACTAGCAAGTTATGCCATCTGTATAAAACAGGTTATTGATGATTCTTCTTCCTATCCTGATGCCACATTCTTTATACAGCCCAGTTTCTTAAATGCTTTGTTTTGCCTATAGACTTAATAGGTATGGAGAAAGGATATAATGCTGATATACACCTTTCCTGATTTTAAACCATGTAGTGTTCCCTTGCTTTCTTATTATTACAGCTTCTTGGTCTATCTGCATGTTTTGCATGAGCACAATTAAGTATTATGGACTTACTGTTCTTCTCAGTGCTATCCATAATTTCTTATGATCCACACAGTGAAAAGCCTAGTCAATAAAACACAATTAGAAACCTTTTTGGTATTCTCTGTTTTCAGCTAAGATCCATTTGACATCAGCAATGATATTCCTCGTGCCATGACTTCTTCTAAATTGAGCCTGAATGTATGGCATTTTTCTGTTGTTGTACCATTTAAGCCATTTTTAAATAATCTTTAGCAAAATTTTACTTCTTGATGTTGTAGTTAAGTGCCATTGAGTCGTAGATAACTCACTGAGACCCTATGAATGAAAGACTTGAAAAACACTTGTATAACTTTCATCGTTTCTTCAAGTTCATAGAGTTTCCCTGCTTCCAAGCTTGTTGTAATAGGGGAGCTCCACCAAACACTGTCCACCATGGGTAACCATTATTGCATTTGACACATCTGTGTCATAGTATTTAGCATCACAGAAACCACGAGTTACCTCTGTATAGAAAATGGACAAACTAGTGGTATATCACTTAGAACAATGATTGACCAAAACTAATTAAAACCAGGCCTGAGGGTCGCAGGTTAAAATAACCCAACTTTGACTCAGTAGCATAACTTTCTATCCATTAAGCCAACAGAGCTCTCTCATTGTTGTTTTTAAGTGTCATTGAGTCATAGATGACTCATAGCAACCCTGTGAACGAAAAGCCTGAACACTCACATAACTTTCATTATTTCTGCAAGTTCAGAGTTTCCAGAGGCATGTTGTTTAGGAAGTGGATGCCATTCCTGCTTCCAGTTATTGAGTATACAAAGGCAATTGATTGTGTGTATCATAACAAATATGGCTAACAAGGAGAAGAATGGAAATTCCAGGAGGCTTAATTAGGCTGGTGCAAAACCTGTACCTAGACCAAGAGGCAAAGAGAGCAAGGGAACACTGTATGGTTTAAAATAAAGAAAGGTGTGCATCAGGTTTATACTTTTCCTCTATACCTATTCAATCTGTATGATGAGCAAATAATTTGAGAAGCTGAGACCTATGAAAAATGTGAGATCAGGATTGAAAGAAGACCCATAAATAACTTCTGTTATGCAGCTGACACAAACTTGCTTGCTGAAAGTGAGGAGAAATTTAAGATTTTCGTACATATCAAACACTACCAACCTTCAATATGAATTTCATCTCAATGCCGAGCAAACACAAATCTTAGCCACTGCACCAACGGACAACATGACAATAGATGGAGAAAAGGTTGAATCTGTCAATCACTTCCTCTTACCTGGATCCACAATTAATACACTTGGTACTAGCAGTCAGGAAATCAGTATACATATGGTACTGGGAAAGTCTGTAGTCAGGGACTTAACTAAATTATTGAGGAAAAATAATGTGAGTTTGAGGACTAAGGTGTCCCTGATTCAGACCATGGTCTTTTCAGTCACTTGCTCTGCATCTGAGAGAGATGTACAATGACTAAAGTTGACAGAAAAACAATTGATACCTTTGAGCTATTACACTTTGCAATTTCTCATCTAATTCATTTGTTTTTGTTGTGTACAATAGAGTCACCTGCAACTCATAGTGACCTTATTTACATTAATTCTGAAACCTGCCTTTTCCTGAGCCAATATCATCATCTTTGACAGACTTAATCCAATTTCTCCACTCACTGAGTCAGTCCATCTCATCTTGGGTCTTCCTCTCCTGCACTGTTCCTCACTCTTCCAAGCATGATGTCCCTCTCCAAGGATTGGTCCCTCCTGGCCATGTGCTCAAATTATGTGAGACAGAGCCTCAAAATCCTTACCTCCAGAGAGCATCCTGATTTCACCTTCTTCAGGACAGACTTGTTTGTTCTCCTGGCAGTTCACAGTATATTCAGCACTCTTCTCCAGCACCACAACTCAAAAGCATCGATCCTTCTTTCATCCTTAGTTATTGTCCGGCTCTCTGATTCATAGCAGGTAATTGTGAAGACTATGACCTAGATCATGTGCACCTTAGTCTCCAGCCAAAGATTGTTTCCCTTCATTATTCTAGAGTGGTCCCTGACAGCAGACTTTCCAAATACAATTTGTCTTTTGATTTCCTGACTGCTGGGGCCAAAAGTGTTAATTGTGGGACCAAGCAAGATGAAGATATAAACAGTCTCTTCTCTGTCCACCATGAAGCTGTCAATTGGCCCAGTGGTGAGAATCTTTGTCTTCTTGATATTATGCTTCAATTCATACCAAAGTCTTTGACCTGCAGAAAATGTCTCATGTCCACTTCAGTTTCAGAAAACAAGGTTGTGTCATCTACATAACGCAGGTTGATGATGAATATTCTTCTAATCCTGATGTCACACTCCTCCTCGTAAAATCCATCCTCCTGAATGAGCAGTTCTGTATATAAATTGAAAAAGTATGGAGATAGAATGTATCCCTGATGCCTGTCTTCCTGATCCTGAACCATGCAGTGTTTCCCAACTATTGTATGACTAATGCTTCCTGGTCCAAGTATAGTTTTTGCATAAGCACAACTAAGTGCTGTGGGATCCCCATTCTTCTCAAAGTTATCCACAGTTTGTTATGATCCACACAGTCAAATGCCTTTGCACAGTTAATGAAACACAGATAGACATTCCTCTGATACTCTCTACTCTATATTCAGCCAAGATCCATCAAACATAAGCTATAATATTCCTAGTACCACAGCCTCTTCTAAACCCAGCCTGCACATCTGGCAGTTCTCTGGAAAATTTTCAGTAACATCTTGATTGTGTGTGCTATTAGTGATATCATTTGATTAT
>NW_006399891.1:1093336-1095139 GCF_000299155.1 Elephantulus edwardii | reverse complement strand
CAGTCCTTGGAAAAGGACATCATGGTTGGAAAGAAGGAGGGTCAGCAAAAGAAAGACCCTCAACAAGATTGATTGGCACAGATACTGCAGCAATGGGTTCAAGAATAGTAGAGAGGACATAGGATAGGGCACAGTTCAGATCCATTGTTCATAGGGTCACTCAACTACCTTGAATAATTGACTCAAAGGCACCTAAAAACAACAATGTTAGCTATAATTTATTGCCATTTACATAGTCAAATGCCTTTCTTTTGTCAATAAAACACAAGTAAACATCTTCCTGGTGTTCTATGTATTTAGACAAAATCTATTTTGCATCAGCAATGATATCCCTCTTGCAACAATATCTTTTGAAATTACCTTAAATTTCTGGCAGTTCCTTGTAGATGTACTGTCTTAGCCATTTTTAAATAATCTTCAGCAATATTTTACTTACATGTGATATTAAAGATATTATTTGATATTTTCCACAGATTCTTACATCACCCCTTTTCTCTTCCATTCAGTTGGCCAGTTAGCATATTTCTTGGCATAGATTAGACAGTACAGTGATTCATTGTAACCATATAAACAACAGATAGAAACTTTGGTCTATCATGTATTCATACCATGATGTCTTTTTGAGAACAGGCTGTTCCTGACAGCATACCAAAAGTATGTGAAATGAATTTTCACCATTCTTGCCTCTCAGAAGGACTGTAGTTGCACTCTCTTAAAAACACACTTGTTCTAGTCAGACTGTGAATACCCAAGAACATAGATGACAGTTTTTCGACATTTGAGTTCCTGCTTCAAGATGTTGTTAGGTGCCATCAAATCAACTATGATTCAGAGAGCCTATCAACAATGTATCTGAACCTATTTTGTACCATTTTCATCATCTCTGAGATACTTGAACCCACTGTCACAGTCAATTCATCTTGTTGATGGTATTCCTCTCTTTCACTTTCCTGACGTGACATCTTTTTATGAGGAACAGACTCTCCTAACAACATGCCCAGATTATGTGAGATGAACCTTTGCCATATTTGCTTCTAAGGAGTCAGCACTGGCGATTAGGATGGAGAAATAGGAACCACATAGGTTGAATGGCCTTGGACTGTGACTTCTCTGGGAAGGTACCCACATTGCTGGGTGGTCATAAGGATGAGAGGGAGTGAGTACTGTAAACAGCTTAATACTTGGCTGATCTTGGATCTTGATAGCATGGGAGTGACCCTGAGACCCACGTCACACTCCTTCTATGTCCCACCTCTACTTTCATCTGAGTAAGTGATCGCTTTGGTTTTGGGCTCACAATCTCTATTGTATGTTGAAATCCAAATTGAGGGTATATATGTCTTTCTACTAATGTTGTTGTTTTTGTTAGGTGCTGTCAAGTCAAGCATGACTGATAGTGACCCTATGAACAAAAGATCTGAACCCTGTTCTATCCTGTGCCATCCTCACACTTCCTGACACTTGAGAGCCCATTGCAGCAGTCTTCATGTCATTCCACCCGGGAGAGAGTCTTCTCCTTTTCTGACCCTCCAGCCTTCCCAGCATCATGTCCTTCTCCAAATAATAGAACTTCCTAGCAACATGTCCAATGTATGTGAAGTGAAGCCTATCAATCTTGCCTCCAAAGAGCACTCTGGCTGCACCTTCTCTAAGACATATCTATTGGTTCTCCTGTCTGTCCATGGGATGTTCAGTGCTCCTCTCCAAGACCACAGCTCAAAGATATCTATTCTTAAGATAAAAAAAAAAGAGATCAATTGTTTTGCTCTTATCCTTATTCATTGTCCAGCTCTCAGATGCATA
>NW_006399891.1:1090538-1091906 GCF_000299155.1 Elephantulus edwardii | reverse complement strand
TTCTGGGTCATTCAATATATTGCCAGTAATATCTTTCAATATTGAGACACAAGGCTCAAATTTGCTTTTCAATTCTTTCAACTTGAGAAATGCAGAGTGTGTTGTTCCTTTTTTATTCCTCAATTCCAGCTCTTTGCACATTCCATCATAATACTTTGCTTTATCCTCCCAAACTGCCTTTTGAAATCATCTGTTCAGTTATTTAATTTCAACATATTTTCCTTTCATTTTGGCTTTTCAACACTCCAGTGCAATCTTTAGAGTCTTTTCTGACTTCCTCTTTAATTTTTTCTTTCCCCTCTATTTTTGTAGTGACCTTTTGCTTTCTTCATAGATAATATCCTTATTATCATCCCACTCAACTGGTCTTCAATAATTGGTGTGCAATGCCACACCCTATTTTTGAGATTATCATGAAATTCAGGTGGGATTGATTCACGATCATATCTTGATTCCTGTGAACTTATTTTCATTTTCTTCAGCCTCAATTTGAACTTAGGTATAATTAATTGGTAATCTAACCCACAATCTGCCCCTTGCCTAGTTTTGACTGCTGATATTTTCTCCAATGATTTGTTCCACAAATGTATTCAGTCTTATTCCTATACAAGCCATCAGGTGAGATCCACATGTAAAGCTGTTGTTGTGTCTTTTTAAAGAAAGTATTTACAATGACTAATTCATTGGAAATACAAAATTTAATCGTTCCATTTCCAGTTTCATTTCTATCACCAAGCCTGTATTTTCCAACTACTGTTCCTTCTTCATGATTTCCTATTTTTGTATTCCAGTCACTAATTATCATTAATACATCCTAATTACACATTCAGTCAATATTACACTGCAAAATTTGGTAAAAATTCTCAATTTCTTCCTGTTTGGCTCTGGATGTAGGAGTGTATATTTGAATAATAGTCCTGTTAATGAATCTTCCTTGTATGTGTATGGACATTATTCTGTCACTCACAACATTATATTTCAGGATAGAACTTGAAATTGACTTTTTTATTATTAATGCAACACCATTTTTCACCCATTTTTTCATTCTCTTCATAGTATTGTTGTTGTTAAATGCCTTCAAGTCATAGACAACCCCTAGCGACCCTATGAACAAAAACCCTGAACCCTATTGTATAACTATCATCATTCCTCTAAGTTCATTGAGTTTCCAGAGGCAAGCTATTTCAGAAGTGGATGTCACTCCTCCTTCCAAGCTTGTTTTGATCTGGGGTCTCCACTAAACATTGTCCACCATGGGTAACCATTATCACCTGTGACAAATCAGTGTCACAGTGTTTAGCATCATAACAGCCATGAGTTACCTTTGTAAAGCAAATTGACAGACCAACCATTATACCACTTAGAATA
>NW_006399891.1:1088834-1090065 GCF_000299155.1 Elephantulus edwardii | reverse complement strand
GACCCCACCATGCAGGGTGCCGTTGCATAAACCCCCAGCAGTGCCCAAGCCCCGCCCCCTACCTCCTGGTGGTAGTGTCCCAGCCCTGTGCACCCCTGCCCCCACAGCCCCTTGCTTCCTCCCCTTCTCCCACCCCCCCCTTCCAGTTCCACAACCATGTATCTCAGCCTCTGCTACAGCCCTGTGACCCCAGGGCACCATCAAGGATCCAGCCATCACCTGGAGTCACCAGCCAAGCAACTGTGGAACTAATCTGGCAGGAGAAAGGCCAGTAGGATCCTGACTGGGTTTTCTGGGGCACTGCCAATTACCTGGGAGAGCACCCAAGGGTGTGCCCACTGGCGGGGAATTTGGCCAAGCTTTCTTGAGCCACACCAACTGCCCAGAAACAAGCCAGCCACTGGTAATCTGTCTGAACTTTTGTGGACTCTGCAGACCAGCCAGAGGCTAGTGGGTCAGTGGGAATTTGACTTTGACTTTTTGGGTCCTGTTGGATCCAGGACCCTGCTTGGGTAGGGGCTGCTGTGTGAGGACACCTGAGTAAGTGCCACCAGGCAGGGACCCCTGAGTGAAAAACACTGGGTGGAAAACAGACAGTGGGAATTTGAGTAGGGACCCTGATAGTGAGCACACTTAGACAGCTGAGGTCTGAGCAAGGTCCCCCAAGTGTTTGACCTACCCTTGTGATCACCCCAAACCTGTGACTGCCTCACACCATTTGGCTCCACAAAGGTGCCTACACGTCTAGGCAATCAACTTGCTTTTAGTAAGGAACACCTTGACCTGTCTTACCAACAAGAGATTGCCCTCACAGGCTCTGAACTGTCATTTCTCTGAAGTCAGAAGTTCAGAGAAACACACAAGTGGGGTAGCTGCTGTCTTCGGATCAAGAACATATTGATGTCTCGAAGAAAGCATGCTATCCCACACAATACCCAAGAGCAAAGCAAGATGTCACCCCCAAAGGGTGACACAGTATCACTGGATTTCCTGAAGCCAAAAAGTCTGATGGAACTTTCTGAGACAGAATTTGAAAGAGGATTAATTGAATATATTCAAAGGGCAAAAGACAAACTTGATGCTACTACAAGCAAAAACCAGGAGGACCTAAAAAAACTAATGCAGAATATTACAGAGAAAACAAATGAGGCATTAGCGGCACTGGAAAAACAAGAATCCACTATTCAAAATATAAGGTCCAATGTTTCAGAGGCTGTCAACATGATGGAGG
>NW_006399891.1:1060444-1072690 GCF_000299155.1 Elephantulus edwardii | reverse complement strand
TGGTCCAAGTATAGGTTTCGTATTAGCACAATTAAATTTTTTAAAAAGTGCTAATGCAGAAATTAAAAAAACCAAAAACCAAAAACCCTAGCAGCAGCCCACACCCAAGCCTCAACCAAATAAGAAAACACACATTTGTCAAATCTAGCTGCTCCACACATCTTCCCAAACTGGACACAAGGTCCAAACTGGCAACCATCTCCCTTTTCCAATATAATGCCAAACCAAGTCAGTTCACACCCAACTTTGAAAGACAGAAACAAACAACAACAACAACAACAAAAAACCAACAAAAAACCCCAACAAAAACCCCACAAACAAATATCCAAGTATACCATATGATTATCTGATTCAAAGTGACCAAAGCAGGTCCATTTCATCTTACTAATGCCTAGTAGGTTGACATACATACATCCCATTTAATTTTTAACAATTTTCAGTTTTCTAACATCCAAGCTATGTACAGTCCTTGTTCAAATTTTTAAATGATGTTTGTTATTGTTTTTCCTCATTTCAACTGACTTCCAATCTGGGCTCTACCACTACACTACTATAACTATCATCTTTCTTTCATGTTCAGAGGATTTTCTAAGGCCTATTATTTAAGAAGTAGTGGCCCATCCTGGTTCCTAGTCTGTCTTAGTCAGGGAGCTCCACCAAAACCTGTCCACCACAGGAAATTCTTATAGCGTTTCACACATAAGTTTCACAAATTTCAGTATCACAGCAACCCTAGGTTATCTCCATACAGCAAACTGACAGAGAAGTGCTGTACCATTTGGGAAAACATTGTCTCCAAACATAATTAATACTAGGCCAGAGGGCCCAACTGACTTTTAAATACAAACACCTACTCACCAGATTCTGTTTCTTAAACAAAAGGCTTCCCGCCCAAAGTTGACTGCTAACAAAATCAGAAACAGCCAATTAGCTTAACACTTGATTGTTAACACAATCAGAAATGTGCAAACAGTTTACACCTAACTTTCAAGTAAATAAAAATGCCAGTATCCAACTGTTCCAAGCTGGAGGTTCACCCTCAGGCAGGACCAAACTGACTTAAGTACAAAGGCCCAACCACCATTCCTATTTGCTTAAATAAGAGACTTCCCACTCACAGCTGATTGCTAATGTCTTCCTTAAATATAACTCCCTCCCTCCCCAAACAAACAGATTCATCCTGGAAAGGGTCAAACCGGGTTGCTTCTTGGAGGCAAGGATTCTAAGGCTCTGTCTAACATACTTTGGACATGTTACAAGGAGGGACAGGTCCTTGGAGAAGGACATCATGCTTGGTAGGTTGGAGGGACAGTGCAGAAGGGGAAGGCCCCCTATGAGGTGGATTGATTCAGTGATTGGGGTAAATGGGATGGGTGTATCAGAGATGGTGCTATTGGCACAGGACAGAGCAGAGTTTAGGGATGTTGTACATAGGGTCGCTTTGAGTCGCAAGGGACTCGATGGCACATAACAACAACAACAACCCTCTCCAAAAGTGATACCCTATTCCCAGTGTTAAATAGAAATGTGTAATCCCAATCCTATGGGAAATTTGGACTGGGATTCTTTCTTAACAACATAGCCATAGTCAAAGAAACAATAAGCCTGGCTATTGTCTGAGATGTGAGTACCTGTAAACTGGGTCCAACATGCTATTTTAGGATTTAAAGTGATATCAAGGAAAGGGTGTCAAGAGTGACACCAGGGAAAAGGTGGGGTCAAAGCCCCTTTGTGAGATTTAGGCCATCAAAATAGTTATTTCATCATGTTTATGTTGATGATTAAAGAATGATATGCATAGATTCCCCCCCCCACCCCGAAGACTGGGTGATCTGTGGGTTTGGTTTCCTTTGCAACATTTGCATTATTTGCTGGGCTTTGTTGTCCTCAAAGCCAGATTTGTTTGAATGGGTTCTTCCATGAACGGAGTCCACATAAGTCTAACTGACTTGTTGGAGGCCTGAGAAGGGAGACAAAGAGGGGATTGTAGAGTGAGCTTGCTTGCCCTGCTGCCTGCTGACTCATGCTTCCAAGGGCCATACTCACTTTTAATTTTGTCTGATCCCACTTCCTGAGGGTCTGGGGTCTCTGTAGTCTTCTCAGATATACCAGGAGTTCTAGATGAAGCAGAACCCCCTGATTTGATGCTATAGTTATTGTTAAATATCATCAAGTAGAGTAAGACTCATACATGTTCATAAAATACCATATACTTTTGATAACTGATTATGTGTTGCTGAAGACAGTGCTAATATAGGTCTCTCTGCCTCTTCAACTTTTAAGACTGCTTATTACAACCTGTGAGAAAATCTTGGGCATGAGAACAGGTCATAGTTTGTTCTAGATTCAGAGCCCACAGGTCTGTACCCACAGTAGGTAACAGAAGGTGTAGGATATTAGGGCTAGCATTGTAAGGCTCTGCTGCCTGCCTATGCCCCTGGCTCCATTCTTCCTCGACTTAAGTAAGCTGTTTCTCTGTCCTTGCCCTCACACCCAGCTTTATCCCTGAACCCAGCATCCATCCCTGTCCCATTTCCAGAGGCTAGTGCCTATTTCCTAGCCCTTTACAGATAGGGCATGGGTGTTTCCTTCTGGACAAGATTCTTGACTGATGAGTCTCTTGGAGTTGCTTGTTTTTTCTTCCCAAGTCCCTTCTTGTATGTTGTTATGATTAGAGAGTGTTTGTTAGTTACAGTTTCTCTTTGCCCAGAGAGAAAAATCAGCAGTTATCCAATGCAGCTGTATTGTGAGAACTTGGAGTGTACTTATCTCTCACAGTTCAAATAAGGATTGAGACATGTTGGATAATATGCTCCCCCTCCATCCTACATTTGCTGAGCAAGGCTCTCTGGTTCACAGGGGATATCACAGGCAACATTTCATAAGAGGGAATCAGATGGGGAATCAGAGGCCCAGAGGGCTAAGAGTTTGCCCTGCACCAAAGGACATGTCGAGTCAGGAGTGAAGATGGCAGAGCAGGCAAGTAGGACTGTGTATCAGTCTTATAAAAGTATCCTTCCTTCTTCAAGCTGCTATTTCAGATCCTGATTTTTGGAAACAACACCTTGGTGGAAAAATCATTTCCCATGGTTTCTAGAATATTTGCCTAAGCATCTCTCTGTAACTCCCAGCGTTCAGACGTGTGCTTGAGTTTTCACAGGTGCTATTCTATCTTCTCATGATGATGAACGATCACTTCATAGTCGTTCAGTTATTACTGGAAAAGCTGCCTAAGATTTTGCAATTTTATCAGGAGGCATTTTTCTTCCTTAACAAATCCCATGGGAGGCTTGTTAGATGGGGTTCAGATTAAAAATGAAGTATACAGTAAGGGCTACTCGTCTTTATCATCTCTAGAAGCCCTCTTCTTGGACCAAAGCTCCTAATCCATGTTACTATCTCTAAAACTGGAGAATAAAAAGGGAAGAAAAACTCTGTATTTCTCAAGTGGAGAGAATGGAAACACAAATTAAAGCCTTGAGTCACAATATTGAAGGATGCAATATATTGAGTGACCTTAAAAGGTAAAATTATATTAAAAGAAGATGGAAGGTATACATAGAATCACTGTACCAAAAAGAACTAATGCCAAAAAATTTCAGGAAGTCCCATATGAACAGGAGACAAAGGTAATGAAGGAGGTAGTGAAAGCTGCATTGAAGGCATTGACAAAAAATAAGATCCCAGGAATTGATGTGATACCAATTGACTTGTTTCAATTAACAGATGTTGCCCTTGATGCACTCACTAGTCCATGCCAGGAAATTTGAAGGACAGCTGTCTGGTCAATGGATCGGAAGAAATCAGTATTTGTCCTTCTATTCCTAAGAAAGGTGACCCAACAGAAAGTGGAAGCTACTTACTACATAATTCATATTGTTGTTGTTGTTGTTAAGTGCCATTGAGTTGTAAATTACTCATAGCAACCCTATGAATAAAAGACCTGAACACTTGTATAACTTACATCATTTCTCCAAGTTCATAGTTTCCAGAGGCATGCTATTATGAAAGTGGCTGCCACTCCTTGCTTCCAAGCTTCTTTTAGTAAGGGAAATCCACCAAACACTGTCTACCATGAGTACCCATGATCACATTAGACACATCAATGCCACAGTGTTTAACATGACAGCAACTACGAGTTACCTCTTACATACTAGAAAAATACTGCTGAAGATCATACATAAACAGATCCAACAGTAGATAGATAGGGAATTGCCAGAAGTTCAAGCAGGATTTAGAAGAGGTTGTGGCATTAGGGGTATTATTGCTTATGCCAGATAGGTTTTGGCTGAAAAAATACCAGAAGAATGTCTATTTATGCTTTATTGACTATGCATTCTGTGTAGATCATAACACATTATGGCTAATATTGAGAAGAACTGGAGTTCTAGACCAGAAGTTTGTGGTGTGAACAGAGCAAGGGAACCTTACATGATTTAAAAATAAGAATGGAGTGTGTCAGGGTGGTATTCTCTCTCCATACTATTCAATATGTATGTTGTTATGTGCCATCGAATTGCATGCGACTCAAAGCGACCCTATGTACAAGAGCGCTAAACACCATTCTATCCTGTGTCAATCTCACTGTCTCAAACACACTCATTCCCACCACTCCAATCACATAATCGATCCATCTCATCGAGGGTCTTCCTCTCCTGCGCCGTCCCTCCACTGTCCCAAACATGATGTCCCTCTCCAAGGACCAGTCCCTCCTTGCAACATGCCTAATGTATGTCAGAAGAAGCTTCAGAATCCTTGACTCTAAGAGCGTTCTGGCTTCACTCTCTCCAGGACAAATCTGTTTGTTCTCCTAGCAGTCCATGGTATATTCAACACTCTTCTCCAGCACCACAGCTCAAAGGCATCAATACTCTTTGTATCATCCCTATTCACTGTCCAACTCTCCCATGCATAGCAGGTAATTGTGAAGACTATATAGCCTGGATCAGGGGCACCTTAGTCTCCAGCCTGACATTGTTGCTCTTCAGCAACAATCCCTCACAGGTGACTTTCCCAATGCAATTCGTCTCTTGATTTCCTGGCTGCTGGTAGCAACAGTGTCGACTGTGGAACCAAGTAAACTAAAACTGTTAACTATCTCAATCTCCTTACCATCCATACTGATGCTGCCAATTGGCCCAGTGGTGAGAATCTTTGTTTCCTTGATGTTGAACTTTAATCCATATTGAAGACTGCTGAGAAAATTTTTTGAGAAGCTGTACTCTATGAGGAGCAATGTGGCATCTAGATTGGAAGAAGACTGATCAATAACCCATGTTATGCAAGTGACACAGTCTTTCTTGCTCAAAATGAGGAGAACTTTACACACTTGTTACAGAAGATCAAAGAATACAACCTTCAATATGGATTGTATCTTAATATCAAGAAAACAATGATTCTAACCACTGGACCAATTGACAGCATCATGATAGATGAAGAAAGATTGACACTGTCAACAGTTTCATCTTACTAAGATCCACAGTTAACACCCCTGGTACTATTGTTGAGTGTTGTCAAATTGAGCATGACTCATAGAGACCCTATGGGAAAAAAAAAGCCTGAAACCTTTCTATAAACTATGGTCTTTTCTCAAAGTTCATAGTTTCCAGAGGCATGTGATTTAGGAAGTGGATGCCACTCCTGCTTCCAAACCTGTCTTAAGCGGAGAGTGACACCAAACACTGTCCACCATGGTAACCATTTTGACATTTGACACCCCAATGGCATAAAGTTCAGCATCACAGCAACCTCAGTTTCTCTCAGTACAGCATATTGACAGATGAGTGTTTTACCATGTAGAAGAATGTTTCTCCAAAATAATAACAATCGACTTTTAAAAATATGGAATGCTTCACAAATTAGTGTGTCATCCTTGCACAGAGGCCCCTAGCAGTCAGTAAATCAGAAGATATATTGCACTGGGGAAAGCTTGCAGTGAGGGACGTCTCCAAATTACTGAAGAGTAATGTTATCAGTTGAGCAGTAAGGTGCTTCTGATCCAGGCAATGGTCTTTGTGATCACTTGCTATATATCTGAGAGCTGGACAATAAATAAGGATGCCATGACAAAAATTGATACCTTTGAGTTGTTGTGTTAGAGTAGGGTACTGAACATCTCATGAATTGCCAAAAGAACAAACAAATATGTCTTGGAGAAATATATTTGCAGCCAGAGTGCTCTATGTGGAAAAGATGATAAAATATACTTTAGACATGTGGAGGGAGATGGTGTTCAAAAAGGCAGAGAGGTCGCAAAAGAAAGGAAGACTTTCGGCCAGGTGCATTGATACATTAACTGTCACAATGGGTTCTAATGTGTCAAGAAGTGTGAGGATGGTACTGGATAGGATAAGGTTCAGATTTGTTGTACATAGAGTCTCTGTGAGTCCTACTTAACTTGACAGCATCTAACAACAACTCTCTAAAACTTGGTCCTGGGAAGTAATTCCTCACCCTTATATGTTCAATTTTCACATATAGTTTTTAGTTATTTTTATGTTTCAGACAGCACTGAATATTTGACATTGGGTACTCCATTCCTTTGTTTGAAACTGAACACTCTGAGGCTCAGGGAATGATAAGATTTGCTGAAGGATACACAGCAAGTTAGTGGCAACTTCTGGCAACACTAACACTGTGTTTTATCAATGTTCTCCATCTCTCCTCTCCCCTCCTTGAGGCATTCTAAGACACTCCTAAAAGCCCTCTGATACCTTTCCTTCTCCTGCATCTCTAGACCTAATCTACCTGTCTCATTCTTGTGTGTGGCCATGTGTGGCCTCTGGGTTCTGCATTCAATGTTAGGTAAGTTCCTTTACTTTTTTATGGTGTGCACATGTCTAGGGCACAAGAAGGAACACATGAAAGCAGGGAACAGAATGATTATTTTGGTATTATCACTCTCTGTATCCTACCTCTAAAAATAAAAGTGTGTCCCACTGAAATGTGTTCACCATGAATGACCCAGCTGTATATAGAAATACCTGTCTTAGAGTACCCAGAGTTACAGACACAAGTAGGCTACCACAATACAACAACTTCATATTGTTGATGTGCTGTCAAGTTGCCTGTGACTCACAGCGACCCTATGTACAACAGCTTTGAAGCCTGCCCTGTCCTGAACCAGTCTCACTGACTCTGACACAGCAATCCCCATTGCTCCAGTTACTGTATCATCCATTTCATCCTCGATCTTCCTCTTCTGTGCTGTCCCCTCCACCCAGTCCCTCCTGTCCACATGTCCAAAGTATGTGAGATGGAGCTTCAAAATCCTAACCTTCATGGAGAAACTTTTTCTCACTCCAGCATTTCCCATTTTGAACATCTCTGGCTGGTATGGCTCAGAGAGAACTGGTTGGAGAAAATGTGGTTAGATCTAGAAAGCTCAAATGAAAGAACAGACCTCGGTGGAAGGAAATTGCATGAAGGCATGTGTGTGGGCAGGGGCCTTAGCATGTGGATATTTATCACTTTCTGGAAGTTCTATGGCAATACCAGAATAAAGATAAAGTTTCAGGCATTTGGTGGAAGGCCAGGATGATTCCCAGATGGTCTGTTCACTGAAGGATGAGACGAGACTGGCCTCCCTCAACACCTTAGTTCGTCACCAGTTGGAACTTAATATTCTCAAATGTCTATTTCCCTTGGAGTTTCTCCAGATCACTCTCAACATTACTTTTTGTTCCTGTATAACTTAAAGCATGCTTCCTCCAATTCTTGGTAAATGTCTGTTTATTTAATTTGTTTTGGGGTTCTTTTCTGTGTTATGGATCCATGTAAGATGAAGTAATTGACATTATCAATCTTTCCTCCAACTATCATGATATTCTCTATTGTGGCAACATTTTGTGTATCTTCTTGAGGGGGGAGAAAGAGTTTATTATTGGTTCAAGGCTAAGGTGCCTGAGAACACATTTCATAAACTGTCCTGATTGAAATACAGTCATGTTTTACCACTAATCTGTATTATAACCTTTTAACTTCCCCAATATGGTTCCATGTGGTCCATGAGTAATCACATCAGATTTTGGACCAAATAAAGCTGTTAAGATTGGTGTTGAGGTTAATAGAAAGAGGGGTGGGAGCATGGGGAGCATGTCTGACCTGATGGAAATAGTTTTTGTGTTACTAATGCTCTTAATGGTAACAATTCCCCTTTGTGAAGTTGGGAAAAGTTAGATATGGCCTTTCTCACACAACTCTTGCTCTTTATAAAGTTGATCACATTAGCAGCTTCCAAGGCAAGGCAGTGCTTGGCATTGACTCTAAGGCACATGCAGAGGAGGGATAGAAGCAGGGAGAGGTAGAGGGAATAACCATCAGCGGTCAGGGGTATCATGTGGCAAGGACAACAAGACCTTCTTTGAGTGTGAAGAGATAAGAGCAGAGCTGGTCATCAGGGTCAACCAAAATGATTCATAGTTCAGAGCTTCTTATCGCCAGATCTTTTATGTAAATTGATACTCGCTATTTATATAGGGAGAAGTTTAGAAGAGAACAAAGAACACCCATGAAGATGCTTTATCCCCTTTCATGACACCATCAGCCTTTCTTCCCTACTCACTAGTCAAATGTTTTTGTTTTCTTTTTTCAAACTTTTCCTTTTCATAAAATTTTTTATGCCAATGTCTTCTGATTCTGAATCCCTCATCTTTACTCCTTTCTTCAAATAGATCTCATCCTGTATTTTTGGCTAATAATATAATGCACAAAATCTTGTGGTCCAACTCATACTTTTTAGAGAAAAAAAATTTATATTGATTTGCTTTGAAAAGGTATGGAGATAGGACACGTCCCTCATGCCCTCATATCCTGATTTTGAACCATGCACTGTTTCCTGGCTCTGTTCTGAGGACTATTTCCTGGTACCAGTATAGGTTTTGAATAAGAACAATCAAGTATTCTGGAATTTCTATTCTCCTCAAGGTTTGCCACAGTTTATTGTGACCCATACAGTCAAATCATTAGGGAGACTTGGGCTTTATGAGGAGGAAGAATATGCCATCAGGATTGGAGGGAGATTCATCAACAACCTACATTATGTAGATGATACAACCTTGCTTGCTTATTGGTTTGCTTACTAAGTTTGTATATGTTGTATGCCACACTATTCTTCATTTACGTTGTGTTTGATACAATCATTCCCAAGCATAATATAAAACTGATCACTATTGAATTAATGCCTTTGAGCTGTGGTGCTGGAGAAGAGTATTGAGACTATCATGGACTGCTAGGAAAACAAACAGATTCATCCTGGAAAGGGTTAAGCCAGGTGGCTCCTTGGAGGCAAGGATTCTGAGGCTCCGTCTAACATACTTTGGACATTTTGTGAGGAGAGACCGGTCCTTGAAGAAGGACATCATGCTTGGGAGAGTGGAGGGACAGCGCAGGAGGGGAAGACCCTCTATTTTTTTTAAATGTTTTTATTTTATGTGTGTGTGTGTGCCGTCAAATTGGATCTGACTGGTACAGGAGGAGATGGACCCTCCTTCTCCGGCAGAGCATCTGGTGGATTCGAACCGCATATCTCTGGGATGGGAAGACCCTCTATGAGGTTGATTGATTCAGTGACTGGGATAATGGGGATGGGAGTGTCAGAGACAGTGCGAATGGCATAGGACAGAGCAGAGTTTAGGGCTGTTGTACATAGGGTCGCTATGAGTCACAAGTGACTCGACGGCACATAACAACAACAATTGAACTATGCCCATCATTACCATGTATTTTCAAGTCCCTGCCAGAACTTTCCCGTTTCCTTTACCCCCTCCCTCCACTCACCAAATTGTACAACCTTATGATTTCATCCCTACCTATCATGCCTTCACTCCCACTCCTTCTCCCCTTGGGTCCTCATACATGTTTTACCAGTTATCCTTCTATTTTTTTATATTAGTGCTATTATACAGTGTTTTTTTTTCCCCTTAGTTCACTCAACATAATGCTCTCCAGTCTCTCACAAGTTATGTATTATTTTTTTTTAATTGTTGTTCCTGAGTGCTGCATAGTATTCTATTGTGTGAATGTACCACAATTTCTCAATCTATTCAGTTGTGATTGGACATTTGGGCTGTTTCCATGTTCTTGCAATCAACATTGCTATGAACATTGGTGGGCAAATCTCTGTGCAAATGCCAAACATACAGGTGCACCTTAATCTTCAGACTGACATTGTTTCTCTTCAGTACATCTGGAGAGGTCCCTGACAGATTTTCACAGTAAAATTAGTCTTTTTATTTCTTGGCTGGAGCCAAGCAAACTGAAGTTGTTAACAATTTCAATCTCTTTACCATCTTTTATAATGCTGCCCAGTGTTGAGAATCTTTTGTTTTCTTGACAATGAGCTTCAATCCATATTGAAAGCTGTGGTCCTTGACCTTCTGCAACAAGTGCTTCAGATCCTCCTCATGTGTAGGGAGAGTCAACATTGTGAAAATGACAATCCTACCAAAAGCAATCTACATGTTTAATGTTATTTCAATGCCCATACTAAACTAATTTCCTCTCTCTAAAGAGATAAACAGAAATGATGGCACTGGACCAAAAGGGAATATCATGCTAGATTGAAGAAAGAGTGAAAACATCAATGACTTCATTTTACTTGGATCCATATTCGTTACAGTTAGTACCAGCAGTCAGGAGATCAAGTGACATATTTCAGTTGGAAAATTTGCAGTCAAGGACCCCTCCAAATTATTGAGGAGTAATGATGTCAGTTTTGAGGACGAAGGTGTACCTGATTTAGGCCATGTTCTTATCAGTCACTTGATATCTAATGACTAAGGTTGATAGAGGAATTGAAGCCTTTGAGCTACTGTGTTGGAGAGGAGTTCTTCCAAAAGAACAAACAGGTATGTCTTGGATAAGGTTCATGTCTTGGATAAGGTTCAGCCACATGCTCCTTGGAGACAAAGATTAAATCTTCATCTCACATATGTTGGGCATGTTGCTAGGAGAGGTTATTCCTTGAAAAGGGACATCATGCTTGACAAGGGAGGGCGAGGAGAGGAAACCCTCGACTAGGTGAGTTGACACAGTGACTGCAACGATAGGCTTGAGTGTGTCAAAGATTGTGAGGATGGCAGGCACAGGAAAGGACAGGGTTCAGATAGGTTGTTCATGGTCACTATGAGTCATACTTGACTGGACAGCACCTAACAACACAACTTCGGAATGGGGTAGTTAATTGGAATAATTGAGTAAAAGTGAATGATGGCATAAATAATACTTTTAAAAAAATTTATCAGGACGAAAGCTGCCAGATGAAATGGTAGCAGCAGCAGGTACCTGTGCAAGAGCAGCATGGTACTTACACTCCTGTCACAGAAGAGAGAAGAGAGCAGGGAGATTAAGAGTCAATGCAGAAAAGAAGGCATCTCACTGCCATGGACAAGGGTTGGAGAGGAGGTCAGATAGGCATTGCTGCAGCCAGAGTAAGTCGTGTATGCTGGGGGTCACTGTGGGGTATGGCTTCAGTCTGCCAGCCACTCTAAAGCGTTTGGGATGGCCAGAGCTCAAAGCATCACCTCCTTCATTATCACATGGAAACCTGCTTCTCCTGGGAAAGAAGCTGCCAACTCCATGTTTCTCCCTCTTTGCTGGAGCTAGAAAGAAAAGAAATCACAACTACCTAAATGCCACTGTCTTCATACTAAATTCCTTGCTCCAAACACCTCTATCTAATTTAGGAATAACTCCAACATTGATTCTTGACATCCTTTACTCCAAATGGTATATTCTTGTGTAAAAAGATGTAAAATGTTGAGTAGTCGTGAGGTTTCATACTAAGCCCTGTGCCTCTCCCTCACATCTACACTTGGGCCCTCTTGCTTGACCATAGCCTTATCCAAACTCAAATCTAAAATACAGTCCCTGCCTCTAGTTCCAGAGGACTATGTCTACTGGTAACTAGCAGGCCAGGTGGACAAAGAAAATGGAAACGTTTGAAAATCTGGAACATGATAAGGGAAGTGTACTTGGGTGCCATAGCCTGACCAAGGGACTTGGGCTTGGGAAAGGAGAGGCCACACCTCTCTTAGGTAAGAGGGTACTCAATTTTCTGACTCTATATCTCTAGCTTCTGAGACACCATATTTGCAAACCTCCTCTGAGTGAGTGTTGTGAAGACTGGTATTTAAGGGACTAAATTACTTTTGCATGTTTAATGTTAGTGCTATGTGACCTTTGCTCTTAGAACCTACCTGTGTCTTGTAACTTGTACAATTGATTGTTGTTGTTGTTGTTGTTGTT
>NW_006399891.1:1050990-1051684 GCF_000299155.1 Elephantulus edwardii | reverse complement strand
AGCTCTTGACTTCAAGTAGCAAAATGCTATTCCTGTATCTCTGTGCCCTTGAAGTAGGCTAACAGTAGACGTCTAGCAGTAGACTGCTGTAGCTAGTAATCCTTCATTGGGAGTTAAAAAAAATAGTATAAAACCCCTCTTAGCAGGAACCAAGGGCATGGGGGCAGGTCCCTGGCTTGTTGCTGGGATTCTTTGGCTGTGAAGCTAATAAAGAGCTTGACCAATAAATTCAGCATTGAGTGTATTTTGATTCCTTGGGCACAACACCCCTACCACCCAACAATGCTCTAAATGCTTCAATGCTTTCTTCACCTTTCGTGAAATGTATGGTCTTTTCTAAGGGAACCTGAAACCTCTCTAGTCCCATGTTTGTCCCATATCCTCTTACTTTCCAGATGAGGAAAGAAAACCACCAAGTTTCTATGGGCGTGGCGAGGTGCTCCCAACCTATTGGATCATGAAAATTCTCGAATGGGCGTGGCAAACAATTGTGAGGTGAGAACAGTAGCTCTCAGCCTCTGGCTCCTCCCACCTGGGGGAGGGACTAGAGGTTTTTTTAAAATTCAGGTCCACATGCAACTCCCTTTTCGACCGTTTCTGACAGCCGTTAAACTGTTATGTCCTGAAAAGGAAAAAAAAAAAATCATTAGTGCTCTGTCAGTTTCCCAAACTGGATATCTCTATACTGCAGATC
>NW_006399891.1:1038611-1050890 GCF_000299155.1 Elephantulus edwardii | reverse complement strand
AAAAAAAAAAATCATTAGTGCTCTGTCAGTTTCCCAAACTGGATATCTCTATACTGCAGATCATCCCAAGCACAGGATATGGGTGAGAAGAGTACAGTCACTTTCCTAAATTCTCATCATTCTTCCCTGACTTCCTCCCCTATAAAACTCGAGGTCCAACCAGGAACCACTTCCAGAGCACCTATCTCACCGTCCAGTCGTTCTGCACTTCTCAGAACCACTCCTTCCTCGAGGTCTTTACCCTTATCCTGGGGTTTTATCTCCTCTCCCACAGCTGGTCCTACTCCATCCAGCTTTCCCACAGCTTCCCCCCGCCCCCCGCCCCCGACTCCTCAGAGTCCTTTACCCCCACAGCCAACTACAGACCCAAGCAACCTCCTCTCAGTTCCTCTTTAGATCTCAGCCGGATTCTCTGAAAATATGTAGGAGCCTTCTGATGGCCTGTGCCCTGCTCGTCCAACCTCATACACCCACACCTCCCTCTTTTCTGAAGTTTAAGTGACAGCTGCGCCCAGCCATTCTGTCACCAACAGCAGCTGGCTTACCCAATCTCTCTTCTAGGTCTCCTATGACTATCTGCTGGAAAAAATCCTGGCTTTCCCAGTCCTGCACCTTTGTCCTTCTATAACTCACCAAGGTTTCCATGAAAACTGGATCCTGTCCTGTTGGAGTCCCAAACAGCTGCTGAAATCGCACCTTCCTCAGTGGCCCTAGAAACCTGGCTTTCCCTCAAGTCTTGAAACCACTGGTGTTGATGCTTGTCAACTCCTGTAACATAGTAAGTAATATTTTGCCTGGGAAACTTTTTTTTAAGGAGACACTAGAGTGCAGGGAAACATGCCCGAGGCAATGATTTGAAGGGCAAATTAGAGGTAACTCATATGACATTATTGTCACATGCAAGCAAAATCATATTACTGATTATCCAGAAATGACCAGACACTAAACTTTTTCTTTCTTTTGCCAAGTTAACGCTTGCCTATTCATCTTTTAGGGTTGAACTTTTTAGACAAGCCTTCCATTCCTGGAAACTCTATTATATATTTATTCTCTTTATGCCCGGAACTTCACCTTTACAGCAACTGACTCACTTGTAGTTGAATAGCTATTTTTCACGCATTCATTTATACGACAAATAGCGGCCACCTTTTGTGCTAGTTACTGTTGTAGACTGAAATCAGTAGAGACTAAAACAAAATATCATCATGAAATTTGCCTTTCAGGAAGATAGTCAATGCAAATAATAGCAATAATATTAAATGTTGAAGGAAAAAGTAGTGCACAATAGACATTTAATGAGTTACATTAGTTAATGACAATGTTACAAACAAAGCCTATGAGATATTATATGAAAAGTATAATTACATTTATAAATGGAAGCAGGAGTGATATCTGCTTCCTAAACAAAAGGCCTCTGGAAATTCTATGAACTTTGATAAATATTGATAGGTATAGAAAGGCTTCAGGCCTTTTGTTCATAGGGTCACTATGAGTCATACTCGACTTGAAGGCAGTCAACAACAATTTATAAATATTCACTCAAATATAAAGACATTTGAAATAATAGCAGTAAAGCTATGTAAAAATATTTAAAATAATAACATTAAATATATGTATAAGTTAATGATAAATCAAAATCCACTGCCTTCATGTCCATCCTGTAGGACTCAGTAGAATGTTGTTCCCGGATTTCTAAGGCTGTAAGTCTTTTGGATGTAGATGGATTCGTATTTCTTCCTCTGTGCAGTGACCACCTAGCACTAGGTTAGGACCACCTAGCACTTTAATAATTTAGAAGTCTGTCACTTTAACCATGGTACTAACAGGACTTGACCAGTCATCAGTCATTAGACAAGGGTTATGCATAAAAAGGGTAAAAGGACAGGAAATTATTGAGTTCTGTTTTAGACTAGGTTGTCTCGGAAGGTCCTTCTGACTAGGTAACAAAGTAGACCTTAATAAAAAAGGAGGCGAGCTGGAGAGAGAGCAAAACTGGGTATTTTCTATCTGAAATTGGGCTGTATGGCTATGGGGTAGGGAACAGGCTTGACATCTAGTCCACTCCTGAGTGAGCACCCTGTCAGAATGCCTAGCTGATAGAACTCAATGCCTGTTTGTTGCCTGTTTAAAAGTCAGTTGACATAAGAAGAGGAATCATGCTTTCCTCATGCTCTTGTTTCACATGCCAGCACTTCATATAACACGTTTCCTGAAGATCAGCTGTGTTCCAGTCACTGGCCGTTGCAGCCTTTAGAGACAAGAAGGGGAAAACAATGAATTGTAGCTCATAGAAGTGTGCTTCGTGATCTAATAAAGCTAAGAGCCCTGCCATAGAGCTGATTTAAGAGAAAAACCCTAAAAGATGAGCTGAAACAAATTTCTCAGGGATCAGATTTGGGTTTTAAGGTGCACCTATTAGGATTGAGTTTGGTTCAGATAAAAAGAAAAGTCTGAATAACAGTGATGATATGAAACAATCATCAGGGACAAAGGCCACCATCTTGTTCTGCCCTTTGTAGATTTACCTTATATCCATAATAAAATTATGCAGCATTATGTTCAGAAGCAATGCTACATCTATCTACATGCCAGCAAGGAGGAAAGGCCAGAGAAAGACATGCTGTCTGCCTTGAAGAGAGTTCTCATTAGTTGGACGCAGTAATCTGGATTGTATTCCATTTGCCAGAATTTGGTGTTTGTATGCACCTAATTTCAATAGAGGCTAAACTAGGTAATCTTATGCAGAAATGTTGTTGTTGTAGTGTGTGCCTTCAAGTTAGGTGTGACTCATAATGGACCTATGAACAACAGATCTGAACCTTGTCCTACCTTGTACCATCCTTATCTCGGATATGCTTGATCCCATTGCTCCACTCATTGTGTTAATCCATCTCATCGAAGGTCTTTCTTTCTTTTGCTTAGTCTCCACCTTTCCACTTGTAAGGTCCTTTCCCAACCCCTTCTAACAACATGCCCAAAGTCTGTGAAAGGCTTAGTCATGCCTACCTTTAAGGAATAGTCTGAAAACACTTTCTCCAAGACATATCTGTTTATTCTTTTGGCAGTCCATGGGATATTTCGTTTTCTTCTCCAACACCACAATTCAAAACCATAAATTCTTCTTCATCTCTTCGTTATTCACATCTCAGATGTATAGCATGTGAATGAAAAGAACATCCTCTGAATCAGATGCACCTTAATCTTTAAACTGACACCATTGCTGCTCAGAATTTTGAAGAGGCCCCTGACAGCAGACATTCCCAATGCAATAAGTCTTTTGGTTTCTTGATTGCTTGTATCAAGGGTATTGATTGTGGATCTGAGTAAGATGAAATTGTTGACAGTTTCAATCTTTTCTCCATCAGTCGTAATGTTGCTAATTGGTCTAGTGGTGAAGATTTTTGTCTTTTGGTGTTCAATTCATATTGAAAATTGTAGTCTTTGATCTTGTACAGTAAATGAAATTGTCTCATGTTCTCCTTACTTTCTGCAACTAAAGTTGTGTCATTTGCATAATATAGGATTTTGATGATTCTGCCTCAGGTGGAAAAAAAGCCCCAGTGGAAGGAAGTTAGTTATATGAAGACACAAATCTGGTCAAGACCCTAGTTTGTTGATATTTATTACATGCTAGAAGAGAGTCTATGACAGGACAAACAAGAACAAGGAACCACATTTTTTAGCTCTTGGCTGCAGGTCAGGATGATGCCTAACTGCCTTGACCACAATTGGATGAGGATGTTCTTCCTGGGCCTCCTGACTGTCACTTCTTTCAGCTTAAGTTCAGACATGCCTGTTTCCTGGGCATAGCCTCCACATCATCCTTAAAAGTCACCTTATCTCGCATTAAAATTTGAAGTTGCTCCTTAATTCAGAGTTTTCTTGTGTTAGTTCATTTTTTAAGCTTTAGTTAATAAAAATGTAGTAAAGAGATATATATTTTGCCATTGTGCTATTTTTTTTAGAATAAGCTTGATAACCAAAGCAAAAAGCTTTCTGTTAGGCTTAAGCAAGGCTGAATAACTTCATTCTAAAGCATTGCACTACTCATAATCAGCATCTAAAGCATTTGTATCAATGCTTTTTCACCATGCTTGCCTCAAAGAAGAGTCCTGGTTGAACTTCCTCAAAAACACACTCTGCCAGTACATATGCATTCAGTACTCTTCTTTAACAACACAACTGATAAGACATCAATTTTTCCTTCTGTCATCCTTTTTCATTATCCAGTGAATGAATGTCTTCATTCAGATGCCTAGGAAATAATTGAAACTTGTAAAGTGTTAGATAAGGTGCACCGTAGTCTTTAAATTCATGTTGTTACTCTTTAAATTTTCCCAATAGAATACTACTTTTGATTTCTAGACTTCTGGTACCTTGGGTGTTGTTTGGTAATTGTATATGGGTATATAAATGTATGTGTGTACAGGAAAGAAATAATTGAAGACCTGTTTCTAAGGTGAAGCTGGTGCAAAGTCCGAGAGCAAAGATGGTGGAGATGGTTGCAAACGAGAGGAAAATAAAATATCTGAGCTCCCCTCCTAACTTCTCTTACAGACCTCTCCCCAAGACAGAGAACTGGATTTCAGCAACAACTGGAAGCCAGCTCCTATGGAATCACCTACCCAATTCACATCTCTGCAAAACCTTGGTCCTCAAACACACTCAACAATCCTTGGAGAAAGTTGTCTGAAGGATTACCTTCTCAGAACTCCTACGCATTGAGTTGCAGTCTTAAATCTGTTGTGATTTGCTGTAATTGAATTCTTTCTTCCTCGTGGACTCAGCTTTTTCATCTGACAAGTGAGAAGGCTGCATTCAGTAAGCTATCACGACCTCTTTAAGATCTAAGTCTTTCAATAGCCCTGCCTCTACGTCCTTTGTGAGCACTGAGGCTTCCAGGGTAGGTACCAGGGCTTAAGGAATGGGTGCAAGCATTTCCTCCCAGTGATCCTGGGACAGAGACTTTGCTCCTCAATGTGTGCTGTCTCATCTGTAAAATAGGAACATGGTAGGACAAATTCAGATGTTGTGGCAATTACAGTGGGATGATATGGTTTTGGCTAGATTCTCTAACCTCTCTGAGCAGGGCCCCCAAGGATGTGAGGAGAAGTGTCCCAGCTGTAGAACTTTGACCCTGTGAGTACTCACAGGTCTTCTGCAAGCAAGAACTGGAGCTGGAGGCCGGCTCGTGCCAGCATTATGATGTGGAATGCATCAGTTAAAAGGTCTACCAGTAGCCTCTTTTCCCATCTTTTTTCCATGGGAAACAGCATGTAAATATTAGTAAACCCAGGATCCGGACATTTTCTCTGACCAGGTCTGTTTAAACAGTGGCAGAACCTCTGAGCCCAGTGATGTCCTCAAGGTCAGGTCTAGGAGTAAACACAGGACTAATGGTTAAGATGGAGGAATTGGAGCAACACATGTCTTAGGTGGTGACTTCTGTGGGAAGGTACCTGCCTTCTTGGTTGGTCAAGAGAATGAGACAGAGTGAGCCCTGTAAACAGCTTAAAACTTGGCTGATCTAGAATGTTGATCTTGAATGTTGAGTGATCCTAGGACCCACATCACACTCCTCCTTGCCCCACTTCGACCCTCATCTGAGTAATTGTTCTCTTTGGCTTTGGGCGTACAATCTCCCTGGCACGTGGGAATCTGAAACAAGGATATATGTATTCTTCTCTTTATGCCTTTCTTAAATAGAGCCTATGGGAAATTTGAGCTGGGATTTCTCTTGACAATATAGCCCTAGTCAAATGAACAATAATCCTGGCTATTGTCTGAAGGTGTGAGCACCTGTGTACACTTTCATATTAAGCAGAGAGTAAACTGGACCTAGCTTGCTACTCTATGATTTAAAGTGACAGGAGGGAAGGGGTGTCAGGAGGGACCCTAGGGAAAAGGTGGAGACAGAGCACCTCTGTGAGATTTAGATCATCAAGATCTTTATCTCATCATATTTATGTCAGTGATTAAAAATGTTATGTATAGATTTTTGCCCAAGACTGGGTGATCTGTAGATTTGAATTACTTTGCAGCAGTTGTATTATTTGCTGGGCAGTGATGTCCTCAAGGTCAGGTTTGTCTGAGTGGATCCCTCCCTGAACAAAGTCCTTCTACATCAGCCTGACTGACTTTATGGAGGCCTGAGAAGAGAGAGAAGCAAGGGCTCTGCAGAGTGAGCTTACTTGCCCTGCTGACTCACACTTCCAAGAGGCTGGCTCACTTTGACTTTGACTGGTCCCATCTCCTGAGGGACAGAGGTCTCTTGTAGCCTTCTCAGGTGTACCAGGGGTCCTAAGTCCTAAATAAAACAGAACCTCCTGATTCAGGACTAGATGTTGAGAAAACAGCATATACTGTTCATAGGTGGTTATGCACTGCTGCAGATAGTTGCAACAGCTGTCTCTTTGCTCTTCAACCTTTCCAATTGTTGACTTTTTTAATTTCAACCTGTGGAGAAATCATGGGCATGAGAACAGGTGGTAACTTGCTCCAGATTCTGAGCTCACAGGTCTGTACCTCATATTGACTTGAATGGCACTTAGGGCTACCATCATGTGGCTCCTCTGCCTGCCCAATCCTCTGGCTTCATTGTTCCTCCATTTAATTAAGCTGGTTCTCTGTCCTGACCCTTGTGCCCAGCATCATCCCTGGACCAAGCACCTTTGGACATCCCAGAGGCCAGTGTCTATGTCCTCAAATGGGGCAGAGTTTACTGTCGTGCTCAGCTCCTCCCCCCGAGTCTCCTGGTGCTGAAAGATTTTCTCACTAGCGCCTTTCTAGAATGTTGCTCTGATTGGAGGGTGTTTCTTAACTCCAGCTTTCAATGTTATGAGCCCAGTTTCCCATTTTTGTGTACAGAGAAAAGAATCAGCAACTATCCAATGCAGCTGGAATCTCAGATCTGCGGGTCCACCTCACCTCCCATAACTCAGATGAGTATTGAGACAAGTTGGAAAATATGCTTCCTCTCCCTCCACATCCTACATCTGCTGAGCTGGGCTCTCTGGTTCACAGGGAGCCATTCCAGGCACCATTTCCTGTGAGATCTATACACCTCATTGTACTAATGGAGAAACAGCTGCTCAGATGTTCAGAAGTTAGCCCTGTACCAAGGGATTTGTGAAGCAAAGAATGAGGAGGGCAGGCAAGTCAGGCAGGATCATGCATCAATATGATAAATGCTTCCTGTATTCCTCAAGCTGCTCTTTCAAGTCCTGGTTTTGGATAATGATATGGTCGCTGGTGCATGGTTATTTTCCTACTGTTTCTAGGAATTTTTGCCTGCTGGTGTGTGAATTTTTTCCATACTATTTCTTGGACTTTTGCCAGAGTTCCTTCCTGTCCTGCTTCTTCCACTGTTTGGAGCTGTGTTTTGGCTCTTGTATTCACTGTTCTCTGCCCACAAAATGGAGAATGACTGTTTCGTAGTCTTTCCACTGATGTTGAAGAAACTGCTTAAGTTTCTCAACTTAGGCCAGCAGGTACGATTCTTCCTTACTTGGCCCTACAGGAGACTTGTCAGGTGCAAGTACAGTTAAGAAAGAAATCATACAGTAAGGGCTTCTTTCCTCTGTCGTCTCTAAAAGCCCTCTTCTTGGTCCAGGATTTCGAATTCATACTCCTAACTCTAAACCTGCTCCTTGTTAATAACTCCTCTCACCAGTATGTTCAATCTTGCGTGCCACTTTCAAAGACAGTTCTTTGTAATTTTTATATTCCAGATAATTGTGGATATTTGACAGTGGGTACTCTATCACTTTTTTTGTAAATGGGAACATTGGGACTCAGAGAAATTCAAGATTTGCTAAAGAACACACAGCATTTCAGTGGCAATTCCTAGTAAAACTCATTTTATTGTTTATCACAATGTCCCATTTCTCTACCCACCTCTGAGGGTATCTTAAGGCTCTCTTTAACCAATCCTGCATCTCTAGACCCAGTCCACAGTTTTCATTTTCCAATGTGTCCATGTAGCCACACTAAAGCTCTTGCACTCAAACCAAGGTTCACTTTTTTGAGTGTGCATCTATCCAGGGTACAAGAAAGAACATATGAAGGCAGGCAGGCAGGCAGGCAGGCAGGGAACGGAATGATGATTTTGGTACCATCTTCCTCTCTACTTCACCTCTAAAAACCAGACTGTGTCCTACTGAAATATGTTCACAATGAGTGACTCAGCTAGAATTCAAAATACCAGCAGTAAAGTGTCAAATATTACAGAAACAAGCAAGCTACCACAGTATGATAAACTAATGGAGGAGTGGTAAATGGACTTGAATTACTACTAGAGTATCAATACTATTGCCATTTGTTACACATTTATTTCAGAAATGTAAGATGTTAATTGTTATTGCTCTTAGGTGCCATCAAGTCAAGTATGACTCAGACCCTATGAACAAAAGATCTGAACCCTGTTCTGTTGTGTGCCATCCTCACACTTTCTGACACGCAAGAGCCCATTACAGCAGTCACCATGTCCATCCACCTGGTTGAGTATCTCCCTTTCCTTCACCAACCTTCTGCCTTTCCCAACATCATGTCCCTCACCAAGGAATAGTATGTGAAAAGTGTGTGAAGTGAAGCTTCATCATTCTTGCCTCCAAAGAGCACTCTGGCTGCCCCCTCTCCAAGACATATTTGTTTGTTCTCTTGTTTGTCCATGATATGTTCAGTGCTCTTCGCTAGCACCATAGCTCAAAGCCATCCATTCTTTTTCTGTCATTCATTGCCCAGGTCTCAGATGCATGGCTAATAGTCAGAAAGACTCTGGCCTGAATCAGGCACACCTTAGTCCTCAAACTGACATTACTAATACTCAGTAATTTGGAAAGGTTGCTAACTGCCAGTTTTCCCAGTGCAGTGCATCTCCTTATTTCCTGAATGCTTGTATCAAGGGGATTAATTGTGGATCCAAGCAAGATGAAACTGTTACAGTTTTAATCTCTTTTCCATCCATCAAGACACTGCCCATTGGTCCAGTGGTAAGAATCTTAGTTTTTCTGCTAATGAGACACAATCCATACTGAAGGCTACATTCCTTGATCATCTGCAACAAGTGCTTCAAGTTCTCCTCACTTTCAGCAAGTAAGGTCATTTTATCAGAAGAAAACGCGTACAAGGGGGTTGGAGAATGGAGAGTAAATAGAAACTTTGTACTTTACCTGTAGTTTTTTGAAAATATAATGATACTCTAAAAGAGAGACCATAAATCCACACACCTGTGGCTGTACGGTAGAATGTGGGATTGGGTTTCCATCTTATACTTAAAGTAAATAGAAATCCAGAAAGAGAGCGAGTGACCACCTACAGGCACCCAGGGGCAGGGAAAGAAACAAAACAAAATGACAGGATTTGCCTTCCCTGACAACTGGTCTACTTGCTCCTTCCACAGGGCACTCTGAGCTTTCAGACTGTCTTCATGATAGGATGTTTTCAGCTGGAATTTTTCAATGGCATTGTTGAAACAAATAAGCTCGAGATTACTGGGCTGAAAGGGTAGTGGAACTGCAATCCTATGACCTTTTGACTCACTCCAAGCCTGGAATTGTAGTTTAACTTTTAGCCAAAGTATAGACAAGTTTTAAAAGTTTAATCTTAGCACAAGAGAAGCCTAGTATGTCTGTCAGAATGTCTAATGTATCATAGTTTATAGTGAACAATAGCTGCTTAATTTTAGGAGCGTTGTAGCTAGCACTACTGAGCCTACAATTTTGGCCTAGGTCGTAGAGTGTTGTACTGCCTCTCTGGCAATGAAGGGTCAGATAGGAATTGGTTCTGACTTGACAGCAATGACTGAGATGGGATGGGGGAGGTCATGGATGTAGACTTTACAGAGCTATTTTTATTATGAAGATTATTATGCAACATGGGCCAGCTATGATTTGGTTCTGATTCAATGGCACATAAATAACAAAATTTGGATGATCAATAATTTGTTCCTTATAATGAGGAATCTTTCAAGATCAAAAGCACAGCATTTGCACAGGGATAAAGCTCAGAAGTCAAAAAAGGGGGAGGGTGGGGAAGGACTATTTTGAAATGTCCCACAGGACTGACCTCCTAAAATTTCACTGAGATTATGCAAGTGGCCTGAATATTTGTGAAATTGTAGTTAGTCTTTGTTTTGCTAATGAGACAGTACAAAATGTATCTTGAGCCAAGCTCTTTTGAGATATAAATGAAATAAAGCAAGCAAGTAAAAGAAGAGATGGAGAGAGAGAAGGAGATATAATGCCAAGCCATAAAGGATCTCCCAGAAGCAGAAACTTGAGATAAGGCCTTTCCTCCAGAGCTGAGAAGGAGAGAAAATCCTTGAAGCCTCCACTCAGAATCCAAAGGGTGTGGCCAACACCCAGAGTCTATTGGTCAGATAGGAACTGATTAACTGCTTAACTGGCAGGGCAGGGCAGAGCAGAGCAGAGTAGAATGTTCACGCCTTGTTCTTCTTGTTTTTGGTGTCTTTTACCTCTTCTTTCCCTTCAGTTTCTCTCATTTGTAATGAAAATGTTGACCTTGTTCCAGTTCTACTATCTTATTAGAGAAATTTTTATCCATAGGTTCAAAGATGAAGAGGGATTTTTCTCCACAGTTATGGTCTTGTCTACATTTGATTTAGATGATTCAGGTGAATTTGATTCAGTGAGAACTGTTGGTTGAGCTTGAGATGACAGTTGAATGTGTATGGAAATATGTTTGAAGCAAAGAGAACTCATTTTTGTATGAATGCATTAAAACATGGTCCTGTGGATATTAAGTAAAACATGACTTTAAATTAAAAAAAAAATAATGGGATTGGAATTTAGGAGAGGTTGTCACTGGTCCTCACCTGCTCCTAGCCACCAGAAGGCACCTAGAATCATCCTCCTCCCAAACGATTCCCTTTGCAAAGCCTCATCTCATCCTTTTCTCTCCCCAATTTTCTGTGAAGAATAAGCCTGGCTAGTGTGGCCCAGAGAAGTCTGGTTGGACAAAATGAGATTAGATAAGATTGTGGGGAAATCAAAAGGGGGAAAGTGGAAGCGGAAGGGTAAGGATGTGCGGGCCAGGGTTTGTATAATTTGATGGGGGTGGGGGGATGAGAGAAATGGACAATATCTGGTGTGAAAAACAATTTATTAGAATTTTGCAAATAAAGTGGAATAGAGTAAATTATGCAGTGCTCACTTCAGCAGCACATATACTAAAATTGGAACGATACAGAGAAGATTAGCGTGGCTGCCGCGCAGGGATGACACACAGATTTGTGAAGTGTTCCATATTTTATTCAGTGACAAATACACCTATGTTACTGAAGAAAGGGAAAGGAAAAAAATTATTTCCCAGTGTACACAGGAGGGAATTGATATTTTTAAAGTTTTTTATTTAAAATTTTTGGCTTTCCTGGTGCAGATTTAGAAACTTGTAAGAACAAAACCTTGTTTAACAGAACAGAAACTTGTTCTTGTTTGTGACTTTGTATACTTTTTAAATAAAATCAAGAAAGCAGTTTTATGCCTTGAAAAAAAATATATGAATAAATAAGACATGTAAAATAGAATGTATATGAATGATTATATGAAATACAATGTAAATGAAGGATTGTATAAAACAATGTACATGAGTTAAAATACTGTAAAGGTACTATGAAAATCAATAAAAATATTAAAAAAAGATAGGAGAGAAAGATCTCGGTGGAAGGAAATATGAAGCTATAGATATGTGCAGGACCCTAGTATGTGGAAATGTATAACTTTCTGGAGGAAAGTTTGTTGGCAAGATCACAACAAAAACCCAAATTTCAGGCATCTGGTCAAAGATCAGGATTTTTTTCTAGATGGTGTGGCCTCAGAAGGAATAAGCTATACTCTCTAGATCTCCAAGTTCCTGTCACCAATTAGGTCTTTCTTTCTGATCTACATTTTTTTTGTAGATTCTCTACATCGCTCTCAACAGTCAATTTCTGTTCCATTATGAATCTTAGTTGTTTCTCCAATTTTGCAGTCTTGTTGGTCTATGACTCATTTATGATGCTTTGTTGTTGTTGTTATGTGCCGTCGGGTCGCTTGCGACTAATAGCTACCCTATGTACAACAGCCGTAAACTTTGTCCTGTGCCAATCACACTGTCTCTGACACTCGCATCCCGATTATCCCAGTCACTGAATCAATCCACCTCATAGAGGGCCTTCCCCTCCTGCGCTGTCCCTCCACCCTCCCAAGCATGATGTCTTCCAAGGACCGGTCGCTCCTCACAACATGTCCAAAGTATGTTAGACGGAGCCTCAGAATCCTT
>NW_006399891.1:1030185-1037685 GCF_000299155.1 Elephantulus edwardii | reverse complement strand
CTGTTCCAGTCGTTTTTGGATAATCTTCAGTAAAATCTTGCTTGCATGTGAAATCAGTGAGATTGTTCTGTAGTTTCCACATTCTGTTGGGTCACATTTTTTTTTGATAGGAATAAATATATATCTTTAGCCAATGAAAAAAGAGAATTACATTAGTAAGTAACAAAAAGGATTACTTCAGGATTTTCTACTTGCCTTTTCCACAGAACAGAGGTATTTGAAGGGGCTCTGTAAATCAACAGATCCACAATTGTCAGTCCAAAAAGTTTGTGAGATGTCTGTTGTCATAGCAGGAGTCAGGACCCAGAAGACCGAAATAAAACCTGCTGTCTAGACCCATCTTTGTCCTACCTGTACTTGACCATTTGCAATAGTGGATTATTTCTCTTGCTGTTGAGCTCTTTCTTGCACTGCAGATACAAAAATGTTAAATCAAGATTTGATAAGTAGAAGATGCAGTTTCTAGCTAACAACAATAGCTTCAGTAACTAGGATACATCAAAGCATTCCCAAACTATATCCTCTTATCAATGTTGTTGTTGTTGATTGCCATAGAGTTGAGCACGACTGATAGCAACCCTATGAACAAAAGGCCTGAAGCTTTTCTATAACATCATTTATCGGATGATGCAGGTACAGAGACCTAATTTCTAGCTAGGAAACAATGGCCCTGCATAATCAGGTAATATTGCTTTATTATCCTCACCACTGTTAATACATCCAATACTGAGTCTTTTCCAAGGTATCCTACTAACATATATTCATCACAACCACCAGTTAAGGCAGGTACTCTTCCCAGATCCAGTTAATAAATGTGAGAGTCACTTGACTTTGGATGTGTTACATTGGCATGGTTGAACTTGCTTATATACATGTATGATGGGAGGATAAGTGAAGAAGACTTTCTGGCCAGAGGAGCAGGGAGTTGTGAGAAATCCTGACTAATTGCATTAGACTAGGTGAGGGACTAAAACTGAGATTGGAGGCTCTAGCTTTTCTGGCATGCAAAAAGATATTTGGACGTCTGAGTTTGCTGCTGGTGCCCTTTGTAGCTTATCAAACGTGGCTAATTTACTATAGTACAACCAGATGAGAAGAGGTTTGAGGCTGTGAGCTAGTGTAGATTGCTGAAACCTGATGACTTGCACCAGACTTTGCCTATAGATGGGATGCTGGAAGTTCCAATTGGAACAGAAGGTTCTTCAAAGAAATATGCTTGTTTCCTTAGAGTACTGGTTTGACAGGTTTATTAGAAATTGACTAAGATAGAAGAAGGGGTTAAGGCATAAGGAACAAAAGAGCTGGCTTACGTGGTTCCATGAACATATGTAAAGGGAAAGTTAATTATTCAAATATGAAGGTAAATGGCTAGAAAAACCAGGAGATGGTTTATGATATCAAGGGTTTATTGTTTCAAATGTCTTTCCTAAACATTGACTTTGAATTTTCCATGTGGCTGGGCAGAAGAAACATGAAAATAAAGTGTGTTATTCTATGCACAAGAAGACTGACAAGTCTTGCCATTAAATGGAGTGAATTTAGCAGCCCAAATTAAGAATTTCTAAACACCAACAAGAAAGAGGAAGCAGAATTTTCCTTTTGAGGCCACAAATTCCTGTAACAACCAGATTAAAATCTACACAAAAGCAACAGCAATCTCAGCAAAGAACAAGAGACCAACATGAGACAGAGCTGATTTGCAACAACTGCCCTATGGTTCCAGAGCCAGAGACTTCTGTTATAAGCAGTTTAAGCATAAGAAAATACATTTTGCTGTAACACATATTATGAAATATAAGTTTCCTATTAACTTGCTGTGAAACATATTATGAAATATGTTTGCTCTGGAAAAATATTATGAGCTTGCTATGATAAATTTGATGCCTAAGTTTAGAAATAAGAATATTTGTAAAAAAATATATTAACAGTTGAACATGCTTAAACAGGCCTTAGAGGCCTATGGATACACTGACCACAGTAGGTGTAAACCCTTGATAAGGGAATGTAATTGATAGTAACTGGACTGAAAAGCCACTGGCCTCATATGTGTACCTGATAGGGGAACGTAACTTGTTACTGTCATGTTACTAAGAGAACGTAACTTGTAAATTTAAGAATAAGAAATATGTTAGGAATCTGCTATGCTATGTTAGAAATAAGAATAAAAAATATGTTAGGAATCTACTATGTTAAATGTTAGAAATAAGAATAAGAAAGATGTTAGGAACCTGCTATATAATATGTTGGTATTCTATGTTATATGTTAGAAAAAAGAACACGAAATATGTTTGGAATCTGCTATGCTATATGTCAGAAATTATGTTAAGAATATTTGTGAAAATATATTGAATAGTTGATATGCCCTAATGTGCCCAAACAAGCATCTAGAGGCTCTAGGGCCCACTGACCACAACAGGTGTGGACCCTTGATAAAGAGATATGACTGGTTAATGCCTGTGTTGCCAAGGAAACACAACCAGTATTGAACATGATTGGTCAACCTCATATTGTTATTCAGCATGTCCCAGCATGCCCAACTTGCCTCACTATAATTTAAAGTGGGGAAACCTGAGTAGGTAAACTCTGGCTGTGCCCAGCCAATCACTTTGCACTTACAATGAGGTGAACACTAAAGACTCAAAGGCCCTTTTCAGAACCGAAAACCCAGAGGCTCTTTCCAGAGCTAAAAGTCCTGGCCACCAGTGATTGTGAGCTGCTGGACTAGTGAAAGATCCCATCTGCACCTTTGGCCATGAGAGACTGAAAAGAAAAAACAACTTGAGCTTTTAAGGGGTGAGTGTTTCTCACTATCCTATAAATTATATCCAATGTGAATTTATTAATTGCAATGTAGATAAATTGCAATTATTACTATGAGTTAATTAATGAATCAATAAATTGTAATTGGCTTTTGTAATATGTCTATGAGTAATTAATTAAAGCTCAAGACTCATGAAAGACTTCACCATTGCTTGCTGGAGAACTAAGGGATAATGCCTTAACTTGTAGGACTAAGGTAACTTTTTTAAAATTAATGTTTACAGAGATTTTCATACATTCATTGTTACATTTTTCTCCTGCCCACCCTCACCCCCAAGGACTAAGGTAACTTTGTAACACTGACCTAATCCTTAAAACTGAAGGTCAAGGGGCTTGCCATCACTTTTGAGAAGCTATCTAAACTTAAGTTATTATATCTTGTTGTTGTTAAGTGCCTTCGAGTTGCAGGTGACTCATAGCAACCCTATGAAGAAGAGTCCTCAATCCTTGTGTATCTTTCATCCTCTCTCCAGGTTCATAGCATTTCTGGAGGCAAGCTATTACAGAAGTGGATGCCACTGCTGCTTCCAAGCTTGTTTTTATTGGGGAGCTCCAGCCCACACTGTCTGTGTTGGGTAACCAACCATTAACGAATTTGACACATCAGTGTGGCAGTGTTCAGCCTCACAGCAAGCACAAGTTACCGCTGTATGACAAGTGGATATACCAGGGCTATACAACCTAGAGGAATGTTTGAACAAAAACAATGAAAGACTGGCCCGAGCACCACAGGCCCGAGGGCCCTTCAGTATCTTACCATCCTGACACGCACAAATGCTAGCAAACCCTGGGCCCCAGGCCCCCAGTTCATCTGGCAAGTCTGCTTTGCCAACCCTCACGTGGGGCAAAAAGAACACCACAAGTGCCTGGAGCCCTCATACCTGCCTGCTGTTCCTCAAGAAGCCAGAGGCTGCTGTATCCTGTTACCAGCCTTAATTATAAACTGTTAAATTCCTTAACAAGGCCCATTCCATGAATGTATTTCTGTGTCATCTATACGGTCATTTCAATGAATTTTGGGCGAATACAGCAGGAAGATTGCTGCTGGAACTAGAATTAGGTTCAGAAATGTGGGGGACCATGTCTGACCTTAAAGGAATTTGTTTTCTACTGTAGGTATTTTTTTCCATTTTTTTTAATTGGGAAAAAACATATTGGGGGTACAAGGAGGTGAGGGTTGGGGTACTGTGAATATTGTTGATGAGGATGCTTCCCTTTGTGGAGTTAGAAGAAGTCAATGTCACTGTCCTAATACTATTAGTTTTAAGAACTATTGTTGTTGCTGTTATGTGTTGTCTAGTCGCTTGCAACTCATAGCGACCCTATATGTACAATAGCCCTAAACTCTGCTCTGTCCTGTGCCAATCGCACTGTCTCTGACACTCCCATCCCTATTAAACCAGTCACTGAGTCAATTCACCTCATAGAGGGCCTTCCCTTCCTGCGCTGTCCCTCCACCCTCCCAAGCATGATGTCCCTCTCCAAGGACCGGTCTCTCCTCACAACATGTCCAAAGTATGTTAGATGGAGCCTCAGAATCCTTGCCTCCAAGGAGCCACCCGGTTTAACCCTTTGAAGGATGAATCTGTTTGTTTTCCTAGCAGTCCATGATACTCTCAATACTCTTCCCCAGCACCACAGCTCAAAGGCATCAATTCTCCTTGGTCGTTGTCCAACTCTCTGATGCATAACAAGTGATTGCAAAGATCATGGCCTGTATATGACACACCTTAGTCTCCAGAGAGACACCATTGCTCTTCAGTACTTTGGATAGGTACCTAGCAGCAGACTTTCCCATGGAAATGCGTCTTTTAATTTCCTGGCTACTGGTGCCAAGAGTGTTGACTATGGAGCCAACCAAACTAAAGTTGTGAACAATCTCAATCTCTTCACCATCCATCCTGATGCTGCCAATTGGTCCAGTGGTGAGAAATTTTGTCTTCTTGACATTGAGCCTCAATCCATATTGGAGGCTGCAGTCCTTGACCCTCTGCAGCAGGTGCTTCAGGTCCTCCTCAGTTTCAGCAAGCAGGGTTGTTTCATCTGCATAACGCAGATTGTTGATAGATCATCCACCAATCTTGACCCCACATTTCTCCTCATAGAGCCCAGCCTCCCGGATAATCTGTTCTGCATATAGGTTAAAAAGGTATGGAGACAGGATGCACCCCTGGCATACAACCTTCCCAATTTTGAACCAGGCAGTGTTCCTTTGCTCTGCTCTGACGACTGCCTCCTGGTCCAAGTATAGGTTTCACATTAGAACAATCAAGTGTTCTGGGATTCCCATTCTTCTCAGAGTCAGCCACAGTTTGTTATGATTCACACAGTCAAATGCCTTTGCATAGTCAATGAAACACAGATAGACATTCTTCTGTGTTTCAGCTAAGGATTCCTTGCTTTCAGCTAAGATCCATCTAACATGAGCTACAATATCCCTAGTACTTCGACCCCTTCTAAACCCAGCCTGGACTTCTGGCAGTTCTCTGCTCATGTGCTGTTCCAATCTTTTTTTTATAATCTTCAGTAGAATCTTGCTTGCACATGAAATCAATGAGATTGTTCTATAGCTTCCACACTCTTTCGGGTCACCTTCTTTGGGTCACCTTCCAGTCAGTTGGCCAAGTGGTTATTCTCCAGATTTCTTGGCACAACTTGGTGAGCACATCCAGGGCAGCATCTGTTAGCTGAAATATGTCAGTTGGTATACCATCTATTCCTGGGGCCTTATTTTTTGCCATTTCCTTAAAAGCAGCCTGAACTTCTTCTTTCATCACCATAGGCTCTATGTGTGTAAGGACTATTAGGGATACAATAAATTATCCCCTAACATTTTCCAAATAAAGTCAGCATCTTAATTTTTGTCATAATTTTAAGACTTGAAACTGAGCATTTAAGCTTATTTAAACTTTCAATTAATGATAGATTTTTTAAAATTCCCCTCAAAATGTTACCCTTCATTATATTCCCCCCTTTCCATTATTCTTCCATTTCTTATCTACAAGGATGACCATATTACAGGAATGCATTAATGGACGAGGAAACTTCAGTGGGAAACAGTGACACAGAGGTGGTTTAAAAACAACAACAACAACAACAAAAAGATGCAAGTCATCTTTGATTTCAAAGAACAGATTCCTACAAAATTTGAGCATACAAGTATTTTTGTGAGAAGGAAAGACAGACTTTATACTCCTTAATGCCTTGATTACTGACAGAACAAAAATAAAACTATTTTCTGACTGCTTTAAGCCTATGTCCATATCACCAGGCTAGAAAGTCTCTACTCTGAGTAAACAAGGTAAGTTATAGGTTCACTGACTGATTTAAACTGTTCTAATGAGTTAAACAATCTTATCTACACTAGACACCAGTCTCTTCTTTCAGGACTATGATTTCAACAAAATCTGACCCGTTTCAGAGAAACCTCTGGCTTGGCAGATATTTCCTGAGCAAATCAAGGAGGAAATGCCAACATCACATTTGAATCTATGCACTTCCAATAACTGGTCAAAACAGTTTCAGATTTTACTAATCATATTCATGTCTTCTGCTCAGAATTCTCTTCTCAGCATGGAGAAATATCTTCACTCTCAACATGGAGAAATATCTCTACCTAGAACAAAGGACTTCAAGTCCATACAGAGCCCTGCCTTTAAGATTTGGATTGTTGTCACATTCTATATTTGTTGCTATTAGATGCTGTCAATTTGAGTATGACCTATAGTGGCCCTATGAACAACAGCTCTAAACCCTGTTCTAACCTGTGCCATCCTTACAATTTCTGAAATAATTGAGTTCATTATTGAAATTACTGTGTCAGTCCATCTGATTGAGGATCTTCTCTTTTGCCAACCTTCCACTTTTCCAATAATAATGTCCCTCTCCAAGGAATAGCCTTTCTTAGCAATATGCCCGAAGAATGTTAGAAAGTTTTATCATCTTTGCCTCCAAGAACACTCTATCTGCATTTTCTCCAAGACATATCTGTTTGTTCTTTTGGTAATCCATGGGATATTCAGTATTTTTTTTTTTGTATTTAATAACACCAAAACGCAAATACACCAGTCTTCTATTACCATTGCGTAACTCTCAGATGCACACCAAGTGATTGAAAAGACCATGACCTGAATCAGGTGTACCTTACTCCTCAGGTTGACATCATTGCTCCTTAATAATTCAGAGATATACCTGACTGCAGATTTACCAATTGCAATATATCTCCTGATCTCCTGACTGCTGGTACCAAGTCTTATTTATTGTGGATCAAAGTAACATGAACTGTAGTTGACAGTTACAGTCTTTTCTCCACCTATCATGATATTTTCTCTCAGTCCAATGGTGAGAATTCTTATATTCTTGATGCTGAGATGTATGCACTTAGGTCCTCTTCATTTTCAGCAAGCAATATTGTGTCATCCGCATAATGCTGCTTATTGATGAGCCTTCCTAAGATCCTGATGTCACATTCTTTGTTGAGTACAACTTCTTGGAATAATTTGCTTAGCATACAGATTTAATAGATATGAAGAGAGGATACAACCCTGATGCACTTTGTTCCTTTTAAACCATGTAGTGATCCTTTGCTCTATTTGAACAACAGCATCTTGGTCTAGGTCTAGGTTTCACAGGAGCAAAATGAAATATTTTAAGATTCCTATTCTTCTCAATATTAGCCAT
>NW_006399891.1:1027950-1029370 GCF_000299155.1 Elephantulus edwardii | reverse complement strand
AAACACAGATAAGATCCTACCGGCCTTTCTCCTGCCAGGTTAGTTCCTCAACAGCTCGCCTGATAGCTCCGGGTGATGGCTGGATCCAAGGTGGTGCCCTGAGGTCCCAGGGCTGTGGTGGGGGTTGAGATGTGTGGTTGTGGAGCTGCAAGGGGGGTGGGGGAAGGGGAGGAAAGCAAGGGACTAGGGGGGCAAGGAGCGCAGGGGTTGGACACTATCCCCAAGAGGTCGGGACGGGGCTTGGGCGCTGCTGGGGGTTTATGCAGCAGCACCCTGTGTGTTAAGGGTCACACAGGTGTGGGCTGCAGGGGGGTCACACAGTGTCCGGTAGTCTTCGTTCCTCTGGGGTCTCACAGTCTTCGCTCCTCTGGAGTTCCGCGGTAGGTGGCTGGCTGTTGTTCTTCCCGGGTCTCTTCCAGGTCCCTCTAGTGGTGTTCCCCCGTCTGGCAGCGGCGTTCCCCCGTCTGGCGGCCTCGCCCTCGAGCTGCATCGCCCTAATATTAGCCATAATTTGTTATAATCCACACAGTCAAATGCTTTTGCATAGTTAATAAAGTACAAATAGACATTCTTTTCGTGTTCTTTGCTTTCAGCCAGGATCAGTTTGACATCAGCAATGATGTCTTTGGTGCCATAGCTTCTTCTAAATATAACTTTCTGGCAGCTCGATCTCTGTTAGCCATTTTTAAATAATCTTCAGAAGTATTTTGTTCTCATGAGATATTAATGATATTGTTAGATAATTTCACATTCTCTTGAAACACCTTTCTTGGGAATGGGAACAAATGTTGATTTCTTCCAGTCAGTCTACCAGGCAGCTCTCCTCCAAATTCCCTAGCTTAGACTGGTGAGGATGCCCATAGCTGCAGCTGCTAGTCAAAACATGTCAATTGGTATCTCATCAATTTACTGGGCATTATTTTTTACTAATGCCTTTCATACAGCTCGAGCATGTACCTTCACTATCATTGACTCTTCTTCATATGGTACTTCCTGAACTATTTCAGTGTTAGCAAATTCTTTTTGGTATAAAAGTTCTGTGTATTCTCTCCATCATCTTTTGCAGCTTTCTGGATTACTCAAAATTTTGCCTGTATCATCTATTAATAATGCCAATTGAGGTTTGAATTTGTTTTTCAAGTCTTTTTACAGCTTGAGAAATACCAAGTTCTACCCTTTTTATTCTCCAATTCCAGCTCTCTGAACATTGCATTATAACACTTGCTTTGTCTTTTCAATCTGCCTTTTGAAATTTTCTGTTCTGATTTTTTACTTCAGCATATTTTCCCTTTGTTTTGGCTTCTTGACTCTAGTAAAAATTTTAAAAGGGACTTGGTAGATGAGAAGGATTATCCTGGTGGAGGGTGGAGCTGGGAAGCAAGTGGGTAATGGCACTGGGCTAAGGGTGGGATCAACACTT
>NW_006399891.1:1020442-1024790 GCF_000299155.1 Elephantulus edwardii | reverse complement strand
TTGGCGCAGGATAGAGCAGGGTTTAGAGCTGTTGTGCATAGGGTCGCTATGAGTCGGAAACGACTCGATGGCACATAACAACAACAACAATTCTGACATCCATTTCCTCCCCTCCTCTGTCTTTGTAATAACCTTTGGCTCTCTTCATGGATGTATCCTTGATGTCACCCACAACTCATCTAGTTTACTTTTATTGATGGTCATTGCTGCAAACCTTCACCTAAGATGATTTTTAAATTCAGATGGGATTAAACTCAATCACATATTTTGGTTCTTGTGTACTTATTTAATATTCTCCAACCTCAATTGGAACTCTCAAATGAACTGTTCCCATCAGCATGTGGTCTGATTTTGAGTGCTGATAAAGAGCTTCTCTAAACGTTTCTTCCATAAATACTGTCAATCTGCTTCTTATGCGGTTTATCTCATGAGGTCTTTGTTTAGAGTTGGCGTGTGTGTGTGTGTGTGTGTGTGTGTGTGTGTGTGTGTGTATGAAAGGTGTTTCAGATTAATAAATCATTGTACAAAATTCAATCATTCTATTTCTGGCTGCTTTTCTGTCACCAATTTTGTATTTTCTGACTATCATCCCCCCCACCCCAACTTTTGTATTACAGTCACTAATTATCATTTACAAATTTTGATTCAATCTTTGGTAAATTTCAGACTACAGTGTTTGGTAAAAAAAAATAATCTTCAGTTTCTTTTCTTTAGTCTTAGCTGTTGGAACATATATTTGAATAAAAGTCATATTAAGTAGTCTTCCTTCTCTGCCTATGGGTAATACACTATCACGCACAGTTATGTACTCCAGGATAGAACTTGAAATTATCTCTTTAACTATGCCACATTCTACCTTGCTTATTTCAGAGAAATCAGCCTTTTTCAATGTCCATCTACCTTCTCCAGTGTCTAGCAAACTAGTTATGGTACCAGAAATCCAGCAAATATGGGTTAAGTTTTTAGTTGAGTTCTGAAAAGGAATCAGAGAATACTGTTACTCATCTATTAGTGAATTTCACATCCTGTGTAAAGAGTTTCTCTGAAAAATAAAAACATCAGTCCTTGCAACTATCCGGCAAATAATTTCTCTTCATCTATTTTTATTATCCATGAACTAAAAAATAATTCAGCAGTCCTAAAATTAATAAATTTCCATGTTGTCTATAGTCTATTTTGGAGAGAGATGTCAGAGGACAAGATGCAAAGGTTTTTGGTTTTTTGTGCTTTTTGTTTGTTTTTCTCTCTTCTAGTCTGGTAGTACCACTAAACACTCAAACTTGAGGTTTGCAAAGCCCAAATTTCATGCATCTGCTCTGTAAGTTATTCACAAATTACCATGAGCCTTTAGGATACAGCTTATCTTCACCAAGGTGACAAAAGGTATGGAGAAAGAAGATCAATCGAGCAAGTGAAAAAAAAAGGTTCATGAACAGACTAGCATTAATAGTAGCAACACAAAATAAAACAGAAGGAAAAGCATATCCAAATTAGAAAGCTTCAGGACAGGTACAGTTGGGCAAGAGTAGCAAGGCTCTGCATCATCTTCCATTTTTCCAGTGGGGAGAACATCACTCTATTAGAATGACAAAGGGTAGACAATAGAAGTTCATAATAACTGGAATCTGTAAGATGTACATATGCAGAACATATTATTAGGGAAGCTGGATTTTGTGAGGTGGAATTTGGCATCAGAGTTGGAGGAAGACTCATCAAACCTTGCTTGCTGAAACTGAGAACAATTTGAAGCATTTCTCCAGGTCAACGACTACAGGCTTCAACATGGATTGAAGCTCAACATCAAGAGGACAAAGATTCTCATCACTGGGCCAATATGCAGCTCCAGGACAAATGAAGAAGAGATTGAGATTTTTAACAATTTCATCTTGCTCAGATCTGCAATCAACACTTGGCACACACAGTCAGGAAATTAAAAATACAAATTGCATTGGGAAAAATCAACTGTCAGGAACCTCTCCAGAATGCTGAAGAGCAACAATGTCAGTCTAGAGACTAAGTTGCGCCTGATCCAGGCCATGGTATTCACAGTTTCTTACTATTCATCAGAGAGCTGGACCATGAGTAAGAATAACAGCAAAAAGAATAGATGCCTTTGAGCTGTGGTGCTAGAGAAGACTGTTGGATATACCATGGAAGGTTAAATCCTTGGAGAAGGATATAATGTTTGGCTTGGATTCACCGTCAACATCCTTGGTACTCGCAGTCAGAAGATGAAGAGATATACTGTGAAAGTCTTCTCTCAGAGACCCTTCTAAAGTCCTGAAGAGCAAAGACTTCAATTTCAAGACTAAGGTATACCTGATTCAAGCCACAGTCTTTCCAACCACTTCCTATGCATCTGAGAACTTGATATTGAAAAAGGATGATAGCAGAATTGATGTCTTTGAAGTGTGGTGTTGGAGAAGAGTTCTCTCTTAGAGAAAGTGTAGAAAGAGGGCTCCTTGGAGGCAAGGATGGTGAAGAATCGTCTCACATATTATAGACATGTTGTTAGGATATGCTATAACTGAATCATCTATCAAGATTTGCCTGAAAGCAGTTGTAAGTCAACTTCTCCTTCAAACATCCAGCAAGAATAGCCAAACCTTTAACTGTGTTAGTTGGGCTGTTGTTATGTGCTGACAAGTGGCCTATGACTCATGGCAAACCTATCTACAACAGCTTTAGGCCCTGTAGCCAGCACAAATGAAAGAAGCTGTATGCCACACCTTGCCACCATTTGTCCAGAGCAATGCCATAGTCTCTCCATCACAAAAGTCTCACTCTCACCACGGTCTTGCCACCACAAGCCTTGCTCATCTCAATTCTTTCTTGCCTCAAGTCTTGCTTCCCAATGTGGGAAGTACTTTTTACTTTATCCTAGTCCCAGGTCTGATACTCATTTGAAAGAGGACGTGTCTGCAATTAAGGTAGCTAGAGACCAGAGGAGACTAACTTAAAGCTTAAAAAAAGCCAATTTTTAGGCTAAAACCATTCCAAATGAAAATAAAATAAATGAATGAAACCTTCCAAGAATCAAACCACTATGCACATCAAAAAAACTCCAACAGAGTCAAAAAGTCACAGATTGGAAACAATATTTGGCAATGAGAGAGCTGATAAAAGACTCATATCTAAAATTTATATGATACTCCAGAACCTCATGTAAGGATGCTTTGGGGAGAATATTAAAAGATCCAAGAAGCTGTATTTCAACTAACAAATACTGCCCTAAATGTGCTCACTAAGTTGTGTCAAGAAATCTGGAGGACAACCACTTGGCCATCAGACTGGAAGAGATCAATATCTGTTCCTATTCCAAAGAAAGGTGACCCAAGAGAGTGTGGAAATTATCGAACAATATCACTAATATCACATGCAAGCAAGATTTTACTAAGATTATCCAAAAACGACTGGAACAGCACATCAACAGAGAACTGCCAGAAGTGCAGGTTAGATTTAGATGGGATCAGGGATACTAGGGATATTGTAGCTAATGTTATATGGATCTTGGCTCAAAGCAGTGTGTACCAGAAGAATGTCTACCTGTGTTTCATTGATTATACAAAGACATTTAACTGTGTGGATCGTAACAAACTGTGGCTGACTCTGAGGAGAATAGGAATCCCAGAACACTTGATGGTGCTAATGTGAAAACTATAATTGAACCAGCAGGCCATCATCGAAACAGAGCAAGGAAACACTGCATGGTTCAAGATTGGGAAGGGTGTATGCCAGTGATGTATCCTATCTCCATACCTTTTCAACCTATATGCAGAACAAATTATTCAGGAGGTTGGGCTGTATGAGGAGATGTGTGGCATCAGGATTGGAGGAAGATTCATCAACAATCTGTGTTACGTAGATGACACAACCAGCTTCCTGAAACTGAGGAGGACCTGAAGCACTTACTGCAGACGATTAAGGAATACAATCTTTAGTATGATTTGAGGCTCAAGATCAAGAAAACAAAGATTCTCACCACTAGGCCAATTGGCAGCATCAGGATGTATGGTGAAGAGATTGAGATTGCCAACAGTTTTAGTTTGCTTGGCTCCATAGTCAACACTTTTGGCACCAGCATCCAGGAAATTAAAAGGCATATTACGATGGGAAAGTCTTCTGTTAGAGACCTCTCCAAAGTACTGGAGAGCAATGGTGTCACTCTGGAGACTAAGCTGTGCCTGACACAGACCATAGTCTTTGCTATCATCACTTGCTATGCATCAGAGAGCTGGACAATGACTAGGGAGGATAGAAGGAGAATTTATGCCTTTGAGCTGTGGTGTTGGAGAAGTGTATTGAATATACCATGGACTCTTAAAAAACTGAACAGGTTCATCCTTGT
>NW_006399891.1:1005175-1019317 GCF_000299155.1 Elephantulus edwardii | reverse complement strand
AGTACCACAACCCCTTCTAAACCCAGCCTGGAGAGAAGGTTAAACCAAGCTGCTCCTTGGAGACAAGGATTCTGTAGCTTCGTCTGACATACTTTGGACATGTTGCAAGGAGGACATGATCCTTGGAGAAGAACGTCATGCTTGGGAGGGTGGAGGGACAGCGTAGGAGAAGAAGATCGTCTATGAGGTGGATTGATTCAGTGACTGGGGTAATCAGGGTAGGTGTGTTGGAGACAGGGAGATTGGCACAGGATAGAGCAGGTTCTAGGGCTGTATCTATACATAGGGTCATTATGAGTCTCAGGTGACTTGACGGCAAATAAAAACAAAACCAACTAGCATTAAAAGAAGACAGGGCTACACAAAATTACTGTACCTAAAAGAATTGGCTGACACAAGAATAATTTAATGAAAAAATATATAAGCAAGAACCTGTGGTGATGAAGGAAGAAATTCAAGCTGCTCTGAAGAAATTGTCCAAAAACAAGGTCCCTGAAATTGATGGCATGCCAATTAACATATTTCAACAAACAGATGCTGCATTGGGTCCACTCGCCAAGTTGTGCCAAGAAGTCTGGAGGACAACCACCTGGCCAACTGACTGGAAGAGATCCATACCCAACAGAGAGTGAAAATTATCGAACGATATCATTAATAACACATGCAAGCAAAAGTCTGCTGAAAATTAATTAAAAATGACTGAAACAGTACTATAGAGAACTGCCAGATGTGTAGGCTGGATATAGAGGAAGCCATGGTACTAGGAATATCATAGCTAGTTGGATGGATCTTGGTTGAAAGCAGACAGTACCAGAGGAATGTCTATCTGTGTTTCATCGACTATGCAAAGGCTTTTAACTGTGTGGATCACAGCAAACTGTGGCTAACTCTTAGAAGAATGGGAATCCCCGAACACTTGATCGTGCTAATAAGAAACCTGTACTTGGAACAAGAGGCAGTCATCAGAACAGAGCAGGGAAACACTGCATGGTTCAAAATCAGGAAGGGTGTATGCCAGGGATGTGCCTGATCTCCATACATATTCAATCTATATGTGGAGCAGATCATCTGGGAAGCTGGACTTTATGAGGAGGGATGTGGGGTCAGGATTGGAGGAAGATTTATCAACAACCTGTGTTATGCAGATGACACAACCTTGTTAGCTGAAACTGAGGAGGATCTGAAGTGCTTGCTGCAGAAGGTCAATGACTGTAGTCTACAATGTGAATTGAGGCTCAATGTCAAGAAGACAAAGATTCTCACCACTGTGATAATTAATAGCATCATAATAGACAGTGAAGAGGTTGAGATGGTTAACAGCTTACTTGGCTCCACAATCAGCACTCTTGGCACTAGCAACCAGAAAATCAAAAGACAAATCTCATTGGAAAAGTCTGCTGTCAGGGATCTCTCAAGAGTACTGAAGAGCAATGATGTCAGGACAGAGCAGGGTTTGGAGCAGTTTTACATAGGGTCACTATGAGTTGCAAGTGAATCAACAGCACATAACAATTACAACCAGCACCTCAACAAGAAAATGGTAAACCCAATTTCAAAATGAGATTGGAAGCATGTTGTGAATAAATACCTCACCAAAGAGGTCATTCAGATGTCTAGCGTGAACACATGTTCAAAATCCCTAACTACTAGAAAAATACATATCAAAACAACTCTGAGAAGCAGAAATTCTGACTAGGCATTCCAACTTCAATCTTCTGTTGGACTGGCATATACATTATTTTACTAATTTCTTTTCGATTTCACATAGCATACATTGAACTCTCCTGACCACGCATCACATGAATTGCTAGATGATATCAAGAACATCAAATAAAACAACAAAAAAATCTTTACAAAACCAGAATAGAAAGAAAATGTTAAATTGGTTGTCAGAAGATGACTTTAGCCTTTGTCACAGATGATCTCTGTGCTCACTAGACTTTGCCATGAAATTGGAAAAACAGCTACCAAATTAATCAGCTAAATGGAAGAGTATGTGAACAACAGTATGTGAACATTATAAGAAAACCTACAGTTGATATTTAATATGCAATTAAAATCGTCCTTAATATTAAAAAAAAATTGGATCAGTACATTGACAGGAATTCCAGAAATTGAAGCTGGATTCAAGAGGAGGTTGTGAAACCAGGGGCACCACTACTGTTAGATGGATCTTGAATGAAATTAGAGAATACCAGAAAGATGTTTACTTGTGTTTTATTGACTATGCAAAGTTGGTTATATGGATCATAAATTATGGATAACATTGAAAATAATTTTAGTCTCAGAATGCTTAATCATGCTCAGCTGTAGACTCAGATTATTCTACATATTTTTACTTATTAATGTTAAATTATGAATAACATTTGGAGACTAGGAATCCCAGAACACTTAATTGGTACATGTGAAACCTACACAAAAGTCAAGAGGCAATTTCCTTAACAGAATGTGGGAACACTGCTTGGTTTAAAATCAGGAAAACTAGGCATCAGAGTTTGGAGAAAGAATCATCAATAACCTGTATTATGCAGATAGCACATGCTGGCTTGCTGAAAGTGAGGAGGGCTTGAAACACTTGTTGCAGTAGGTCAAGGAATATAACCTTCAACAGAGATTACATCTCAACATCAAGAAAACTTGATAGGGAAAAGGCTGAAGTTTTGTCAACAATTTTTTTTAACTTCTAAACACAATCAACACCACTGTTATCAACAATCATGAAATTGAGTCATATTGTACTGGAATACTTTGCTGTCAGAGAACTCTCTAAAGTACTGAGGAGCAATAATGTCAGTTTAAAAGTTAAAGTGTGTGTGATTCAAGCCATGGTCTTTTCAATCACTTGCTGTGTATCTGAGAACTGGACATATGTCTTAGATAAAGTGCAGTCAGAATGCTTGTTGGAGGCAGAAAATGAAAACTTCATTTCACATGCTTTAGGAATGTTGTTAGGGAGACGTTACTCCTTAAAAAAAGACATTTATACATGGAAAGGTGGAGGATTCATGAAAGGAAGGAAAATTCTCAAAGAGATGCATTGACACAGTGCTAACAGCAATGGGATCAAGTGTATCAGAGATGATAAAGATGGCACAGGATAGGACAGGGTTCACTTCTTTTGTTCATAGAGTTGCTGAGTCATACTTGACTCAATGGCACCTGACAACAACAATAAAAATATTCTCTCTGTATGCTGAACAATCATTCAAGAAGCCAGACTAAATGAAAACAAATGTGGAATTCAAGATTATAGAAACATTTGCCAATAATCTGCATTATGCAGATGGCAACTTTGCTTGCAGAAAGCAAAGATAATTTGAAAAACTTGTTGGAGTAGATCAAAGACCTTCAATATGCAGAAGGTTAAAGGCCTTCAATATTAATTACATCTCAACACCAAGAAAATAAAAATTCTTACTACTGGACCAATAGGTAATATAATGACAGATGGAGAAAATATTAAAGTTGCCATTAATTTCATTTTACTTGGATCGATAATCAACATCGATAATACCAGCAGTTAAGAAATCAAAATATGTATTGCATTGGGAAAACCTGGTGTCAAGGACCTCTCCACATGTTAAACATCAAGGATGTCACTTTAAAATTCCGGGTGCTCTTAATCCAGTTATGATATCTTCAATTACTTTCTATGCATTTGAAAGTTGATCAATGAATAAAGAGGACAGAAGAGCCAGTGACTTAGAATCATGGTGTTATGGAAGAACATTGACTATCCCTTGTCTGCTAAAGGAATAAACAATGTCTTTTAGAGGAAATACAAAGAAGGTGCTCCTTAGAGTCAAAGATGTTGGACCTTCATCTCACATCCTTTGACTTCATTCCGGGAAACGTGGAAGGTCAGAGACAGTGAGAAGACCTTCAGTAAGATGGGTTGACACAGTGACTGTAGATATGGACTCACATATATTGGGAGGGTGGTGCAGAATAGGGCAAACTTCAGATCATAGGCTATCTATGAGCTGTAGTTGACAGAAAAACAAGCAACAACAACAATGAGCTTTACATAAACTAGGTATCCCTAGTTGTTCAGTAATTTAGCATGTATTTCCTTTTTTTTTCCTAATGTTTATATCGATCTTTAACTAAGAATGTGTAAGTATTAATACATTAAGAATGTATTAAGTTGCACACCCATGTTTATTGTGGCTTTTTTCACAATAGCAAGGAGTTGGAAACAACCCAAGTGCCCATCAACAAACGAATGGATAGAGAAGCTGTGTTATATTCACACAATGGAATACCATGCTGCATTGAAAAACAAGGAACTCATGCAATGTTATTCAAAATGGGTGACCCTGGAGGACATTATGCTGAGTGAGGTATCTCTGTCACAAAAGGAAAAATACTGCATGGTGCCACTGTTGTAAAACAGGACTGACCTTGGGCTTGGGGGGAGACTGAGAAAGATGTATACTGCATTGAAACAGATGAGGGAGAAAACTGTTTAAAAGGGATATGTGATTAGGTATTTTTGTCATGATAGGAGTCTAGAGCGAAGGCTACATGGTGGAGTGGACGTGGGGGAAGGTTTGTAAAACAATAAAAGAATTTGTCTTTTACTTTTCCAAGGGGGTAGTGTCCTGGGGAGAGGGCTGGGAGGGGAGAAAAGTGCAACAATGAATGAATGGAAATCCAAAGTCTCTGTAAATTTTTACTGAAATTAATAATAAATTTAAATTAAAAAAGGAATGTATTAAGTAGCTTGCTATCCCTTTTCTTCACTAGAATATAAGCTTTATCAAACATTCTGTGTCTGTTTCTTATTGGCAAACTCCTCCCATGCGATCCACTACCTCTGAAAACTCACTAGAAGGTCAGCTATGGGACAATTAACAGTTAACATTAAATGAATGAATTATTAATAAATAAAGTGTGTATTTGGTAAATACAGAGTTTGATAATTCTTATTGTTTTATCTCCTGTCTTCTAGTGGGTATGACAGAGGATGGTGCTGTATGCAGTTCTCTGTGAGTTTAAAAATGGTGAGGGCAAGGTGGGCCAGAGTTGGTTGCAGTCTTGTTAATTAGAGACAGGAACTAATTGTAAGAATATTAGTTTTGCCCAGTGGAAGAAGCTGCAGGAAGTTGATACTATTGCTATCTGCTGGCAGATGGAGAGAAGGTAAACAAAACAAAAGAAAAATAATTGAAAACATTAAAAAAAAAACAACCACCCAAACAAACCACTGCCAAATATAAGATTGAATAGTAAAATAAAATTGAAAAACCAGAACTGAGAGGGATATGAAAGGAAAGCCAATTATAGCAGAAAGGCAATAACAAGACTAAGAGAAGGAGAACAGACTGGGAAAGGAAAGGTAGAAGGTAGGAACAGGAAAAAGCAGAAGATAGAATAAAAGAAAAACAACAATGTAAAATGAACAAAAATCCAAAATGCTATGGACAATGAAAAATGAGAGAGAAAATGAAGAGACTTTGGAGCAGGGTAGAATGTATACCTGACTGGTGATCTTGTCACAGCTGCAATTGGAGGCAAGGTGTCTGGCCTGCATCACTGTGTCTGTCCAGTTGAATGGTGGAATTGTCTGCTCTATGTGGTAGGTCATTGAGGTTCCAAGATGGGAGCATGGTCATGGGCAGCACCTCATTGGGGTTTTTCTCTAATTTTTTTTATTGATATTTTAATGAAAGTTGACCAAGAACTTGAATTTCCATTCATTCATTGTTGCACATTTTCCTTCCTACCCACTACCTGTTCACTTTTCTCTTTTAAAAGTCTATTTCACTGTTGCACAATTTCCTCCCCCAGCCCAAGTCCACTTGGCGAAGCACCTGTTGTTCTGGACTGTTGTCATGCAAATAATACCTAATAATATATATATTTTTTAGACAGCTCTTTCTCTTATCTGTTTCAATACCCCTCTTTTCTTAGTTTCTCCCCAACCCCCACGTCAGTCCTGTTTTATAACAGTGACGTTATACAGTATTTGTCCTTTTTTGTGACAGATATTTCGTCCAACATAAGGGGACATTTAGAGGTAGGACACAAAACCTGAGACAGCGTTTCTGCTGAGCTTAAGCTAGCCCACCTGAGTAAAGAGGATGTTTTTTGCCAATCTAGTGTGTGGGTGGGTGTAGAAATGGTAACCCGTCATGTGAAGAAATGTTAATGTCAATCTGAAATGTCCAAGATTGACACACTCCAGGACGGTGCAGTGCTCCTAACATGATTGTGACATTTGACAGGCAAGAGTGCCCAGTGAGTAACTAAGACTTCAGTCAGAGGTTGTGTCCCCACTCATCCAGGTGTTGTCTACACTCCAGACAAAGCCCAGCCTGCCTGCTCCCAGAGGGAGTCTCTGGATTTAGAGCTGTGCTTACACTCCTGGAATCATTCAGACCTAGACTCAGGCAGAGCTGGGATGATGGGGCAGCAGGATGCTTCCAGCTATCTGGCTGGTGGTGGCTGGCCTCTGGCAGCTATCTGGGAAAAGAGAAGCCATATACACAGATTTTCCACACAGTTCAGGAAGCTGCTCAAGATATTCACCCTGTACTGTCTACACTTTTGTGTTCCATCTGTCTCCTTATTTAATATTTTTATTCAATTTCTTCAATTGGTGCTTGAAATACTAGTTTACCTTTTTTTTTGGGGGGGGCTCAATATTCCAGTATTTCATCTATACCAGTTATCTTTATTTTCTTTATATTTTCTTGGTACAGCACCTGAACCCCCATCTCTCTAGTCCACCACCTTACCCAGGAGTCCAACGTAAAGTTTAAACACTATCTCTCTAGAGTACTGATGAGCAATGATGTCAATCTGAAGACTAAGGTGTGCCTGATCCAGGCCATAGTCTTCTACATTACTTGCTATGCATCCAAGAGCTGGTCATAAAATAATGATGATAGAAGAAGGATCAATGCCTTTAAGTTGTGATGCTGAAGAAGAGTGTTGCACTTACCATGGACTGCCAGGAAAACAAACAGGTCTGTCCTGGAGAGGATGAAACCAGGCTGCTCCCTGGAGGCAAGGATATTTGAGGCTCCATCTCACATATTTTGAGCACATGGCCTGGAGGAACCAGTTCTTGGAGAGGGACATCATGTTTGGAAGAGTGGAGGGACAGCACAGGAGAGGAAGACCCAGAATGAAATGGATTGCTTGACTCAGTAACTGGAAAACAAGATTAGATCTGTCAGAGAAAAGATTGGCTCAAGATAGGGCAGGTTTCAGGGCTAATGTACATAGGTGGCTATGAGTTAGTTGCAGGCAACAGGCAACTCAATGGTACACAACAACAAAAATAGTTTCAGAGGTTTATTCACCTTTTGTAGTCCCAGAAAGTCTGGCATTGGTGAGAATCTAAAATAGTAATAGCAGTCAGGGACCACACCATTCTTTGGGTTTCACAGAAAAGAAGGATGTTGTTTAATGAAGACCATTCACCACACATTCCATCTCTTCCTCTTATTCCTGACTCTGCTTTCTTTATTGCTCCAGGTGAGTAGAGGTTAACTGTTAAGCCTCTGTGGGCTGCATGAAAACTTCAGTTAACTAGGACGTAGAACAGAAGCATTTACATGATAGGCCAATTAACTGTGTTGTCTCCTAGTACCATGACTTTAAACTTCCACATCAACGATAATGGACCATGAGGTGTTTGGTTGGTTGTACCTAAGCCTAGAGTCGTGCTCGACCCAACTACACCTAACAACAACAACAAGCAGCAGTCTCAGCAGCTGGCCCTCCGGTTTTTTTTGCTTTTTTTTTTTTTTTTTTTTTGTGCATGTACCGTCAAATCAGATCTGATTGGTACAGGAGGAAATTCTCCGGCAGAGCATCTGGTGCATTTGAACCGTGTACCTTTGGGATTGCAGTACAGCTTCTTGCCTCTAGGCCACCCGAGCTCCCCTTGGCCCTCCGTTTTTTATTATTGTTGCAAGTATTTTTCTCACACAATTTCTGCCAATTCAGCTTTTTACAGATATACAATTTATTGACAATAATTGCGATATTCAGCTGAGCAACCCTACCTTTATTCAATGCGGTATTTTTCATCTCTGCTTACCCTCCTTTTACCTCCCTCCTGGCCTGATAACTATTAACTAATTTGGAGTCTTTTATCATATTTTTGTAAAAATGAAGTCATATGATATTTGTCTTTTTACAATGGGCTCATTTTCTTCAGCATAATGTTGAGGTAAATACAGAATTACACAACAACTGGTATATAACTTGTGATTGCGTGTGGTTCTCTGGTCACACCCAGTCATCTGGATTGTGCTGCTTTTTTCTAGGCCCTGCAGCCTAGCTGTTTGTTCATGCAAAACTAACTTTGTCCTGTCCAGGCAGTGAAAGTCCAAGACTTCATTATCATATTAATGTATCATTTTCATTCCTGTGTGCACATCCTGATCGCATTTCACGGGTTAATTACACAAAGACAAACTTCTTTGTGCCAAGCATTATTGAGTGCAAAAGAAGCATCCTCAGAAACAAAGTACCACACCTGCCCTTTTAATTTTATCCAACATTTGATAAACATATTTCATAAATTATTGAAGGCGCATTCACTCAGAACCTTAACTTTATTTGAAGAGCATGTCTTTTCTGTTCCAAAACTAAAGTCTACTAAAATTAATTTTTGAGGTAAACATCACTCTATCACTAAAGCCTCAATCATAAACGAATATATTCACACAAGAGCAATATAAACTAAAGGTGTTATGTTACTACTATTTCTCCTTTGTAGAGAGAGTGATGACTTTGATCATCGCATAGGGGCCAAAGAGGTACATGTCAAGATTCGCCACAGAATGTCCACAGTTGTCCAGAATGAAAGTGATTGTCCTTTGAGCTTGGAATAGCAAATGTGGTACAAGTAGTGAGTACCAATAATTAACATGATAAATGTTAAGTGAAGGGCTGGCAGTTGATGTCCACCCAGAGGCACTGTCACAGAAAGGCCTCATGTTCTACTTCTGAAAATCAGTCATTGAAAACTCTCTGGAGCACACATGGGGTTTCACTCTGATAGACATAAAGTCAACATGAATTGGAATTGACACAATTGCAGCTGGCTAAGTTATTGGTTAAATAAGCGAGGAGTGTTTAATCTTTCTTTCCTTCTTTAAGACAGGCTAAATTGTGCAAGTATGTAAGTATGCACAAACATATAGATTCCCATAGGCATTGTTTTTAGGAGCAACTCTGAGTCTACCATGACTCACAGTGACCCTGTGAACTGCATGTCTAAACCTCACCCTATCCTGTGGTCCCTTCTTGGTCACTGATATGTTCAAGCACATTGTTCAGTGACTGTTAATTAATCTCACTCATGACCTTCCTCTCCTTTGATAATCCTCTACTTTTCCCAGTATGATGTCTGTCTTTCCACGGACTGATGCCTCCCGTCGATGGGCCCAAAGTATGTAAGACAAATTTTCACCATACTTACCTATAAGGAGAACCATGTTTGCACTTCCTCCAAGATAGATTTCTCAGTTCTTTTGGTAGTCCATGGTATATTCAATACTCTTTCAAAACGCCAAAATTCCAAAACTTGATTGAATCATTGTCTAACTTTCACATCCATATGAACCAATGGAAAATAATATGGCTTGAATCAGATGTACCTTCATCTTTAAACTGACATTCTTGCTCTTTAGTTTTTCAAAGAGATCCATCACAGGTAAGTCAGATTTACCACATCTGTGCAAGAAATTGTGGGAAAAGTTGAATACCAGCTGTTAGGAAAAGGTCAAGGACTATAAATTACCCTACTGGAAGTTTAAATTGAAATGGAAGAAAATGAAGACACATCCATGAGAGTGAAAACACAATCTTAAATTTATCCTCCCTGAATATAGAAATAAGCTCAAGAACAACTTTGATGCATTGGGCACTAATGAATAAAGACTAGAAGAGTTGTACAAGGGCATCAACCATGAAAGAAATTTCATTAAAAAGAGAGGCTAGAAAGGTAAGATCAAAATGGGGTCTTTGAAGAGACTCTGATCCTTTAACTAGAACATAAAGAAGCTAAACAAAGGGAAGAAATGTTGACATGAGAGTACTGAGCTGAAGATTTCAAAAAGCTGACTGAGAAGACAATGGGATTCCTCTATAATAACAAAACACAAAGAAAGAAACCAAAAGAGCAATACCATTTTTTAAAATTTAAATTTATTATTAATTTCAGTAAAAATTTACAGAGACTTTGGATTTCCATTCATTCATTGTTGCACTTTTCTCCCCTCCCAAACCTCCCCCCTAGTACACTACCCTCTTGGAAAAGTAAGACAAACTCTTTCATTGTTTTACAAACCCTCCCCCAGGTCCACTCCACCATGTAGCCTACGCTCTAGACTCCTGTCATGACAAAAATACCTAATCACATATCCCTTTTAAACAGTTTTCTCCTTCATCTGTTTCAATGCAGTATACATTATTGAACCCATCTTTCTCAGTCTCTCCCCAAGCCCAAGGTCAATCCTGTTTTACAACAGTGACACCATGCAGTATTTTTCCTTTTGTGACCGAGATACCTCACTCAGTATAATGTCCTCCAGGGTCACCCATTTTGAATAACATTGCATGAGTTCTTTGTTTTTCAATGCAGCATGGTATTCCATTGTGCGAATATACCACAGCTTCTCTATACATTGGTTTGTTGATGGGCACTTAGGTTGTTTCCAACTCCTTGTTATTGTGAACAAAGCCGCAATAAACATGGGTGTGCATATATCTGCTTGGATGTCAGTTATGTTCTCTTTGGGGTGGAATTGCTGGGTCAAATGGTATCTCTATTAGCAACTTTTTGAGAAAGCACCATACCGCCTTCCACAGTGGTTTCACCAGCAATACCATTTATAATGTTTTTTTATTGTTGTTGTTATGTGCCAACAACAGATGACTCTGACTCATAGTATACAACAGCTCTCAACACCACTCTGAACACCTGAGCCAATTTGATCATCTCTGAAACACCTACCCCATTACTCCAGCCAGAGTCAAAGCCAACCACAAATTAAGATATTTAGGAACAAACCAAACTGTTCTTGTTGTTGTTGTTGTTATGTGCCATCGAGTTGCTTGCAACTCATAGTGACCCTATGTACAACAGCCCTAAACCCTGCCAATTGTACCGTCTTCAACACGCCCACCCCGTTTGCCCCTGTCACTGAATCAATCCACCTCCTAAAGGGTCTTCCCCTCCTGTGCCATCCCTCCACCCTCCCAAGCATGATGTCCCTCTCCAAGGACTGGTCCTTCCTTGAAACATGTCCAAAGTATGTTAGACGAAGCCTCAGAATCCTTGTCTCCAAGGAGCAGCCTGGTTTAACCCTCTCTAGGTTGAACCTGTTTGTTTTCTTAGCAGTCCATGGTACACTCAACACTCTTCTCCAGCACCACAGCTCAAAAGCATCAATTCTCCTTCTATCCTCCCTAGTCATTGTCCAACTCTCTGATGCATAACAAGTGATTGCAAAGACCATGGTCTGTATGAGGCACAACTTAGTCTCCAGAGTGACACCATTGCTCTTCGGTACTTTGGCGAGTTCCCTAACAGCATACTTTCCCATCGCAATATGCCTTTTAATTTCCTGATTGCTGGTGCCAAGAGTGTTTACTGTGGAGCCAAACAAACTAAATCTCAATCTCTTCACTATCCATCCTTATACTGCTAATTGGTCCAGTGGTGAGAGTCTTTGTCTTCTTGATACTGAGTCTTAATCCATATTGAAGGCTTCAGTCCTTGACCCTCTGCAGCAAGTGCTTCAGGTCTTCCTCAATTTCAGCACATCAGCAGAGAACTGCCAGAAGTCCAGGCTGGGTTTACAAAGAGTCATGGTACTAGGGATATTATAGCTAATGTTAGATGGATCTTAGCTGAAAGCAGGGAATACCAGAGGAATGTCTATCTGTGTTTCATTGATTATGCAAAGACATTTGACTGTGTGGATCATAACAAACTGTGGCTGACTCTAAGAAGAATGGGAATCCCAGAACACTTGATCGTTCCAATAAGAAACCTGTACTTGGATCAAGAGGCAGTCATCAGAACAGAGCAAGGAAACACTGCATGGTTCAAAATTGGGAAGGTCATACGCCAGGGATGTGTCCTATCTCCATACCTTTTCAACCTATATGCAGAACAAATTATCGGGGAGGGTGGGCTCTATGAAGAGAAATGTGGCATCAGGATTGGTGGAAGATCCATCAAAAATCTGTGTTATGCAGATGACACAAACCTGGTTGCTGAAACTGAAAATGAACTAAAGGATGCAAAATACCTTTACAAAGAAAATTACAAAACAACTTGTGCGAGAAACAATAAAAGACCTAAATAAAAGGAAAATGTGCATTGTTCATGGATAGGAAGACTCAATATAGTGAAAATTACAATCCTGCCAAAAGCTATCTATCTGCCCAGTGCAATCCCAAAACAGATACCAGATACCAAATTCATTTTCAAGGAGATCGAAAAGGCAATATTCAAGCTTATTTGAAGAGGCAAGAGATTCTGAATAAGCAAAGCACTTCTGTAAAACAAAAATGAAGTGGGAAGCACAGCACTTCCTTATCTCAAAACCTGGTGTACTGCTGTAATAACCAAACAGTATGGTATTGGTACAATAACAGACACATAGACCAATGGAACAAAATAGAGAACCTAGAAATAAACCTTTCTACCTGTTATCAACTGATACTCAACATGGAAACAAAACCTATTAAAGTACAACCTCTTCAATAAATGGTGCTGTAAAAACTGGATTGCTACTTACAGAAAGCTGAAACAGGATCCACATCTCACTACATCATACACAAAAACCAACTTTAAGGATCATAGACCTGGTGGTAAAGTCCAAATATCCATAAAGTTCATAAAAGATGAATTGGGACCAAACTTAGAAGACCTAACCTATATTATAAAAGACGCTAAAAAACATTTTCCAACAGAGTGAAAGAAAACCTACTGACTGGGAAATACATTGGCAATACCATTTCAGACAAAGGTTCTCTATCAAAAGTTTATAAAATTCTATACAGGGCCTCCACAAGAAAAAGACTGATAACACAATTAAAATATGGGTAAAAAAAATCTGTTTGTTATAGTGAATAATGCAGCAATAAATAGGGATGTTTCTCAGCTTTCTTTTTTTTTTTTTGGAGGACATGTACCTAGTAGTGGAATCACTAGATCAAATAATGTTTCCATTTTCAACTTTAAAAGGAATCATTAAACTACTTTCCATAGTGGTTGCATCATTTCACATTCTCACCAGCAACACATGAAAGTTCCAATCTGTTGTTAAATCCTTGCCAGCATTTGTGATATACTGTCTTACTGAACATTGCTGTTATTTCTGGGGTGAGATGACATTTTGCTTTGTCTTCATGAGCTGCCCTTTGAAATCATTTGTTCAATTTTTTAACTTCCTTGTTTTTTCCCTTTTTGGCTTCTCGGAGTTCTAGTGCAATATTGAGTCTCTTCTAACATCCATTTTGGTCTTTTAACCCTCCTCTGTCTTTATAATAACCTTTCACCTTTTTCATGGGTGCTATTCTTGATGACTTCCTACAGCTCACTAGGTCTTCATTAGTGTTTGAGGCTTCAACTTGTTCTTGAGATTGTTTTTAAATTCAGGTGAGAAAGACTCAGGGTCATATTTTGATTCTTGTGCATTTGATTTCATTTTCTTTAACTTCAGTTTGAACTTGCACATGAGTACACAGGATGGTCTGTTCTAGAATAAACACTTGGCCTAGTTTTTACAGCTGATAATGACTAAAGAGTTTCCTCAGATGTAGTCCATCTTACTCCTGTATAGTCCATTAGGTGCTGTTCATGTTTTATATAAAAGGTATTTACAGTGAATAACTCTTGATTGTATAATTCTATCATTTTACCTCTAGCCTCATTTCTGTCACCAAGACTGTATTTTCTGACTATTGGTCCTTCTTCTTTGTTTTCAGCTTTTGTATTCCAGTCACCAATTATTAACAAATCTTGGTTTTATGTTCAGTTTATTTCATATTGCAAATGTTGGTAGAAATCTTCTATTTCCTCCTCTTTGGCTCTAGTTGCTGGTTCATATATTTGAATAGTAGAGGTATTAACAAGTCTTCCTTACACACATATGAATAGTA
>NW_006399891.1:975271-1004097 GCF_000299155.1 Elephantulus edwardii | reverse complement strand
TGTTGTAAGGAGAGACAGGTCCTTAGAGAGGGACATCATGCTTGGTAGGGTAGAGGGACAGTGCAGGAAGGGAAGACCCTCTATGAGGTGGATTGATTCAGTGACTGGGGTACTCGGGATGGGTGTGTCAGAGGCAACTAGATTGGCACAGGATAGCGCACGGTTTAGGGCTGTTGTACATAGGGTCGCTATGAGTCGCAAATGACTCAACGGCACATAACAACAACAACAATGGTAATCAGGGAGCTCTTATTTAGTACAGCATCTCACAGACAAGCATTGTACCCAAAAAAATCAGATGGTAGACAAGCAAACATACATGTAGTTAAGCTATTAAGAGCAGCAATATGCAAAGACATTTTATCAATACAAAACCTGACAGATACATTGGGCTTTGGTCTCCTGCTCTCCCACCATGTTTGACTACAAGCGTGTGTGTGTCTCTGTGTGTGTGTGTGTGTGTGTGTGTGTGTGTTTGTGTACTCTAATTTCTCAGGGGTTTTTGTATTAAAATTTCTTAGTTTTACATTTTTTTTTTAAAAGTGCACTATTTTCTTGGTATCATCTTGACTTCCTCTCAGTTTGGGCATTCTGTAACCACACCATTTTTCCCTCTTTTTTTTCCTTTGTAGTTGTTATTCTTGACAAACTTACCTCATTGATTATTTTCAATCTTGTAGGTTTATTTTGCTTTTTTAAAAATTATTTTATATTGCTTTACATACAAAAGTCATATACATTGTGTTTTGTTTGTATGCATTGTGTTTCATGCATCCTTCCATTCACATTGTGTTTCACAAGATCATTCCCATACACTGTCTTTTGTAAAATGAATCACCATTGATCCATGCTCATCTCTACCTTTTCAGGTCCCCACTGGATGTTGCCTAATTCCTTCACTCACGTCTCAAAATCTCTCCTTCTTCCCCCACATACTCCTCTTTCCGCCCCTTAGACTTTGGTATACATCTTACTAGTAATCTTCTATTTTAACAATGATGATCTTATGGATTATTTGGTCTTATGAAACTGAGTTAGTTCACTCAGCATAATGCTTTCATGTTATATAGTATTTTTCCAAATCATTGCTCTTGTGTGCTGTGTAGTATACCATCGTACTCAAGTCATTCATGTTTGATAAATATTTTGGCTGTTTTCATTTTCTTGCTATTGTGAATAATTCAGGCAACGTTGTCATGTGTATCAATCTTAGTTTGGTGTTTGATGCTGATTCTTTTATAATTTCTTGTAAGTAAATATTTAGTCTGTTTTTTCAAATTCCCATGATTTTTCTTAATTTAACAATGATTTTATGTCATCATCTTTAGGTTATATTTTTTCTGAATATATTATTTGTAGTTGGCAATTTTATTTCAGAGCTTTATCATTGTCATTGTATTTCCTTCTTGCCTGTGTAGTTTCTGTCAAGCAACAAGACTTTAGTCTTCTTGTTGTTAGATACCACTGAGTCGCGTATGACTGATAACGACCTTATGAACAAAAGATCAGAACTCTGTTCTATCCTGCACCATCCTCATACTTCCTGACACACAAAAGCCCTTTGAGGCAGTCACCACATCAATTCACCAACCCTCTACCCTTCCCAGCATTATGTCCTTCTCCAAAGAATAAACCCTCCTAACAAAATGTCCAAAGTATGCCTCATCATTCTCAAAGAGCAATATAACTGCATCCTCTCCAAGACCTATCTGTTTGTTCTTTTGGCTAGCCACAGGATGATCAGTGCTCTTCTCCAACACCACAGTTCAAAAGTGTTCATACATTTTTTTGTCATCCATATTCATTGTGCACCTCTGAGATGCATATCAAGTAATCAAAAAGACTGTGGCTTGAATCAAACACACCTCAGTCCTAAAACTGACATCATTACTCCTCAATAATTTGGAGTGTTCCCTAACTGTAGATTTTCCCAGTGCAATGTGTCTCCTTATTTAACAACGGCATGTTCACTATTTTGGGTAAGTTTTCATTTTTCCTGAGCTACTCCTTGACCTTTGCCCATGCTTAGATGTAAACATTCAAATAGGATTTGTTCGTCTATCCACAAGGGATAGTTTTGCTATTAAGGTTCAACAGCAGAAATGTGGGAATCTCACTAGCAGCAAGAAAGAAGAGCAGAAAATGCATTATTTGTCTTTTGGGGCCATGGATCCCTGCACCAGTAAAAGCAGGGCCTACAGGAGAGGAGCAGAAGCAGCCAAGAACCAGAGGCTCAGCGTAAGACAGAACGAATCTGGGAGCCGCACAAAGTCAGAGCCAAGGCCTTCACCCAAGCTTGCTGAAAGGGAGGTGCCATTATTGGCAGAACTTAGGGAACTTTGTTACACTGGCCAAAAGCCTCAGGCTGAAGGGCCTACAAGCACACTTCAGAAGCTGTCCCGACTGAGAATGTATGCCTTATTGTCAACCTGTATCATAAACTGTTAACTTCCCTAACAAACCCTAGAATCATGAGTATTGTCCTGTGAGATCTTTGTGGTGCTGTTTTTATGTACCATAAAGTCGCTTGCAACTCATAGCAACTCTATGTACAATAGCTCTGAACTCTGCTCTATCCTGAGCCAATCTCACTGTCTCTGACACACCTACTCCCATTACCCCAGTTACTGTGTCAATCCTTCTCCTCTAGGGTCTTCCTCTCCTGTGCTGTCCCTCCACCTTTCCAAGTATAATGTCCTTCTCCGAGGACTGGTCCGTCCTAGTCACTTGCCCAAACTATGTGAAACAGAGCTTTAAAAGCCTTGCCTCCAAGGAGAAGCTTGGTTTCATCCTCTCTAGGACAGATTTCTTGACAGTCAATGGTATGTTCAAGACTCTTCACCAGCACCACAACTCAAAGGCATCGTTTTTTCTTCTGTCACCCTTATTCATTGTCCAGCTCTCTGAAGCATATCAAATTATCTTGAACCCAGTAGAACAGTAGACTATTGTGTTGAAATTAGCAGGAACAGTCAGGTGAGTATGCAGGACACGTTTGACTTCGTGGGAATTGGCGTTGTGTTACGGATGCTCTTGATGGAACACCTCTCCCTTGCTAAATTAGGAGAGGTCAGATAAGGCTATCCTCATGCTGACCCTGCTCAAGGGAGTTGGGGGGAAAGATTTCACCTCTCTAGCGGCTGATCTCATGTGGGAGTGCTGTTATAATTCTGAGCGAATGAAGGTAGTTCTCCAGTGACTGTCTATAGTACAGTCAAAATGGCTTTCCTAGCCATTGGCTTTGTCTTTTAACACATGTCTGGTTGGAACTATGTTAATAATAGGAATAGGGTAAACAGTACCTTTTGAATGGAAACATGCATATAGATTGCTAAAGAGGAGATTGATTGATTTTATTATTTCACTAGGCTTCAATTGAGCACTTTCAGCAGGAAAAAATCACATCCATTTGGACCAGAGATTCTAGCACACAGTCAATCTGGGACTGAGAGTGGAGCAGAAGCAACAGCAGTGGAGAATCAGAGACCACAGTAAGACAGAGTTGAAAAGAAACTGCTGCCCCCAAAAGCCAGTGTCAAAAGCCTTTGCCCAAACTTTCAGAAAGACTGGAGGCAATGCAAAGAATCTTTCATTGGCAAAAAGAACTTTGTTTGCATCCTTGACCTGAAGTTAGGAATCTGAAGGTGAAAAGACCTTCAAACACACCTGAGAAGCTATGCTACTGAACTGTATCCTTTTTCCAGCCTGAATTATAATCTATAAACTTCCCCGATAAGTAACACAAAGGTATGGCCTGTGACTTCTGTGCAGCCACTGAAACACATCAGAGGACCTCGTAGCAGAGTAGCCAGAGCCCTAGCAGAGAAGGTTGTTGTTAGAATTGGTAAAAGTATATATGGGCATAAGAAGGGGATACATGACTTCATTGAGATCAGTTTTGTGCTGTGGACATTGCCAGTCAGAGCTTTTTGCTCTTTTGAGGTTAGGAGAGGTGAGACCTGACCCCTAACCTCCACTGAACGTACTGTTTTCACACTGCCTCAACTAAATGCATAGAAAGGGGCTACCCTGAGTTCAGTGTCTCCAGTAACTTTATCACAGTCCATTTCTGGAATGTGGATCCCGGTTCCTAGGACACTCAGGTGTGTGCTTCTGTTCCCATTCATTGGATCACCCATTCTGTGGCTGTCGATGGGAGCCCTCAAGCACGTTTCTGCACTTCCTGTCCTCAAACCTTGCTTGTGCTCAGCTCACCTAGCTTTATACTAGATTTGTCTGTTCTATGTATCCATTGTGTTGGTGAGTCTATCAAGTTACATTCTTGTGTTCTTCATTTATGCTTGCAGATAAAGGTACAATTCAGGAAAGAAAGAATAAAGGATAAATGGATTTTCACTATTCCCCAATATGTACATTTTCATCTACCACAACCCTCAGCTAGGGAAGGACAAATAATCATACCTTTGGAAAAAGTCAGATCTTTGGCTATTAAGTGAGACCTGATGGTCTAAATGCTGACTTACAGATTCTATCATAAAGCTATAAGGGAATTATTATTCTCTCAGAGGAAAAAGATGCTTATTGGACTCATGGAATTTTTGTGAAGGATGAGAAGAGCTTTTATCACTAAATGTATTTTAGGGAAGAAAAGTTGTAAAGCAAATTTTCCCTTAAATTTAATTTATTCTACATGTCTAGTGCATTGACAATCACTCTATAATTGAATCATGTCTAATTGTCTTAGCTGGAGTCATATGGTGAACTTTAAACCAATCAACCCAACTAGGGAGATGTAAGTTGTTACTTGGACAGATTCAGTACAAAAACATTGAGGGGCATCTGAGTGCAACAATGTCTGATGTCCTTTAACTGCAAATGGGGAGGAATCTCCACAATAGAACTAACATACCCCAAACAATCCTTATGTGGTCAGGCATACTCCACCCACCCAGCATGTTCTAAATCTTTTTCACCAGTTGTGACACCAACCATCTCTTCCATAACATCATTATTTCTAGACTGGATGCAATCATTCACTGCAATAACCACATGAAACTCACACATATTCATGCTTACGAGGATTATGTGGGAAGTTGTTATAATTGTGAGTGGTCAAGTCAAAACGGACTCATAGTCGATTTTCCAGAGGGTTTTCAGAGGCAGTAAAATGCAAAGAAGAAGACTGTCCATCTTTTCCCATGGAACAGCTGGTGGAGTAGCCCGTGGATCTAATAACCTTGTTGTTGTTAGATGCCATGGAATTGAATAAGACTCATAGTGATCCTATGAACAACATACCTGTACTCTGTCCTATCCTAGCCATTTCCACATTCTCTGATATACTAGAGCCCATTGCTATGCTCACTGTGTCAATTTACCTTGTTAGGGAGTCTTCTTCTTTTTTATTGACTCTCTTCTTTCTCAAGTATGATATCCTTTTTCAAGGAATGGTCTCTCCTAGCAACATGCACAAAATATGTGAGCCAAAACCTCACCATCTTGGTCTCTAAGGAGCATTCTGGTTGCACTTTCTTCAAGACATGGCTGTTTGGGGGTTTTTGGCAATCCAGTGCTCTTCTCCAATACCACAATTTGAAGGTATCAATTCTTTCATCACTCTGATTCCTGTTCCAGCTCTCAGAAGCGTCCCAAGTGATTGAAAAGACCATGTTCTGAATCAGGCACACTTTAATCTTTATGTTTTGGTTTTTGTTTGTTTTTGTGTTTGGTTTTGTTTGTTTGTGTTAACACGCCTTAGTCTTTAAACTGATAATGTTGCTCCTCAGTATTTTGGAGAGATGCCAGACAGTGGACTTGCCCGAGTCAATGCATCTTCTGGCCTACTGACTCTTGTACCAAGTGCTTTGATTGTGGGTCCAAGTACGATGAAATCATTGGTGATTTCAATCCTTTCACTATCTGTCATGATGCTGCTTATTGACCCAATGGTAACGATTTTTCTTTTCTTGATGTTAAGATGTATATAATCCATATTGAAGGCTGTGACTTTGACATTTGCCTAGTGCTCCCCAGCTATAGAAATTATAAACTATGACTGAGAAAGCCTCATTGTAATTTAGTAATAATCCACATTATTGCTTTTTCAGCTCAGGGTATTAGGTCAGCTCTGACTCGTAATGGCACTATGCACAGCAGAACCAAATACTAGGTCTACATATCAATTGTTTAATAAGCAAATATGCTAGACTTGTGTTTTAGGTTGCTAAATTATACATTTTTACTTTTGGAACAAAATTATCTAGATTATCAGGTTTGCAAGTGGATGAAACTCAGTCTACCTCAAATCAGCCCACTACTTTAGCGTAGATTACCCCCTGCTGGTTTTGAGAGGCTGTACACCTTTTTGTAGGTGGTGGTGTTGTGTGCAGTAGAGTTGGAACCAGCTCACAGCTGACACTCCAGTGGATTTTCAGAGGTAGTAAATCATTTAGGAGAGCACTGCTCATCCTCCCGCAGAGCCGAGGGAGAATGTCCATCCTTCTCCTGAAGAGTCATCAGTGGATTTAAACCACTCACCTTTCCATTAGCATCACAGTACAATACACATGATACTTCCAGGGCTCTTTGAATGAAAAAAAAACCAAAGCAAACACAATGCCATAGAGTTCGTTTTCACTCATATGCATCAGATTTTCAAATAGGTAGATGTTTACAGAGGAGTCTGTCCACATTTTTTCAAGGAGCTGGTGGATTTGAACCACTGATCTTTTGTTTAGCAGTGCACTACATAATTTATGATACTACCAAATGTCCTGTTGTGTTATTGCATACTGTCAAGTTGGAATGGAGCCACAGCTGACCCTCCAGTGGGTTTTCGGAGGCAGTTAATCTTATAGGACTTTGTCCATCCTTCTCCCACGGAGCAGCTGGTGGACTTGAACCATGTGCCTTTGGGATTGCAGTGCAACTTCTTATCACGAGGCCACCAGAGAAACTATCCTAAGGACTATATTATTTAAGGACTTTTTTTTTTCCTTTTTAAAGAAGGACTTATGGTTCTATGGTTAAACCACTATACTACTCTACCCAAAGCTGACAGTTTGAATCCACCAGTTTCTCCATAGATGAAACATGAGGTAATTTCTTTCCAAAAAAATTTACCTTTCAGAAACTTCATGAGGAAGTTCTCTGTGAGTTGGCATCTATTTCATGGCAGTAAATTCTGATTATTATTTTTTAGAGAGAAAGAAAACTGATAAAATATTACAAATATGTGGAAGTTAAATGTAACTATGAGTGTCAATAGTAATTAACCAAATGTTAAGTAAGCTCCTATAATGTTACAATGGATTAAGCCAGGCTTAAAACAGTACCGCAGAACTAGGAATTAGTTTGCAAAAAGTATTCAGAATCTGCTGGTGATAATTTAGGAATCTGTCAACCATCACTTGATTTTTCTATTTATCTGTAAAATGAAATTACTGAGCTAGAAGAATACAAAGATCTTTTGTGACCCTGGCAATTTGTGATTACATAAGTTTGGGATTACTTAACATTCAACACAAATACTAAACCATATGCTTTTGGTCGCCTAATCTTTTCTATTGAATCCATGTAGGCCGAGTCCCTGAGTCAGTCATTAGGCAACCAATGCCTTTCTGGGCTCCTGTGTTGCATTTGACACCAGCCCATTCTGTTTGCTGCTCTCTTAGTCCTGCTGTCCCTGACTATTAGCTCAAAGATTAATTGTGATGATTGTTAACTCCGGATGAATGGCAGTTGAGTTCATTTAATTAGAGCTGACCCTATGTTGATATTAATGTGTTTAAAGATTTAATCTCCAAGCCAAATTCCTCGTTCACATTCTTCTCCACCCTATCCATTCATTCATGATGAATTTCAGCATTTATCTGAAGGGAATATTAAAAAAAGAAAAAGACAAAAGTCTCATTCAAAATCAACTTGATGACACCTGGTAAACTATTAGCCTAACAGCTAGGATCCAGGATGGCTGGGAAGGTCATGTAAAAGACAAAGTCAAGGCTTCAAGGTTAAGAGAAAGAAACATAGTTTAGTGCATATAAGAAATGAAATTATTTTTTGGTACTATTATTTACCCAAAGACATCAATAAGTAGGTTAGTAACATTTATTGGGTACTTGTTATGATTTAGGAACTTTCTTGAGCAATTTACAGAAGTCATTTTATTTATTTAACAGGTATAACATTAATTCTTTTTCAGTCAAAGAATTTAGAAGCTTGGAATGTTGGGTAATTTATTCCAAAACTGTGTCTGTTATTAAATAGTATATTATATTGCTTTTTCAAAATTTAGTTGCCCCTTTTAGCCAGAGTTTGGCATCCCAGCAGTTTGTTATACCACAATTCCTCATATCATTAGTTTAAAAGACCAATATCTCTCTACTGTGTGCTCTTTGGAAAGAAAATAGTTTAAAATGAACATTGTGTATTGTACTGCTAACTTTAAGGCCAGTGGTTTGAACCCACTCCATGGGAGAAAGATGAGCAGTCTCTTCCCATATAGACTGATGACCTCTGAAACCCAAGGGAGGGCTGCTGTGAGGAGGAATTAAGTCTAGGGCGGCTAAGAAAAGTGACTAAGGGCTTAGAAACTAAGTGAAATTACCTTGGACAGACTCAAATGTTCACTGAGAATTGAATGGCCCTGTCTTATGAGAGAAATGCCATTTCTACTCTCCCACCGAATAGCAAAGTGAGAACGGGATTGTTTCCCTTCCTTTGTGCCTTGACTTAGTATGAAAGCTTCTAAATTCCACCGCCCAATGTGCTACACAGGAAGCGCTTTACACTTTCAGGCCATGATGGGTTTTGGTATCAACCATGGTGGCTTAACAGGCATGAAAAGAGAGAGAGGGGTGAGTGAAAATGGATAAGTACATTAATTGAGTGAAGCAAAAAGATATACACAATACAGGTTTGATTAGACACTGTAATTTCATTATATTAATCAGGGATAATGTTATAAAACAAATGTCTATGCATGATTATATGAAAAACCAGTGTGATTGGAAAACATGCATGAATAAAAAAATACTTTTTTGCAAGAAAATACCATGACAATAGCAACAACAATATTTGTGTATGTTGTAATTATATCCATGGAGATAGTAGAGCATTCATGGGGCAAAGTTATGAAACCTTCTTAGTAACAAACAGATAGTTTGAAAGATGGAATGAAAGCAAGAATAACAGCAACCAGTAGCCAAATACCGACATTAAGTATATTATGTGCCCACTTAGGGAGCTCTCGTGTCCTATTTGGTGAGGAGTTGCAGTGCCAACCCAAAGACAGGGGATTTGAATTCACAAGTGCTTGGAGGAAGAACGTTGGACCATGTCCTCCTATGTGGGTCACTAGGAAAACTCATTGGAGGGTCAGCTGTGCGTTGGTGCAGATTTAACAGCACCTAATGACAACATGTGCCCGTTCCTGATACAGAAATGATGTGGGTGGTTTAGGAATATTGTTGGTGTTAGATGACATCAAGTTGACTGCAACTCGAAGCAAACCTAGAAATAGCAGATCTGAGGTCTGCCTTGCCCTGCACCAGCCTCACCATCCCTGATATACTCGAATCCAATGCCACAAGCACCGTGTCATTCCATCTGGGTGAGGATCTTCCTCTCTTTCACCCATCCTCTAACTTTCTAAGTGTGATGTCCTTTTCCAAAGACTGACCCCTCCTAACAGCATGTCCAGAGTTTGTGAGACGAAGTTTCATCAATCCTTACCTCTCATGAGCATTTTGCCTGCACCTTCTGCAAGACATATTGGTTTGTTCTTTCTGTACTCCATGCCCAGGGATGCACCTGCTAGTTGAAACAAGTCAGTTGGTATTCCATAGCTTCCTGAGCGTTATTTTTGTCATTACATATGCATGAATTGTCCCAAAGAGGTGATACTGAGAGATGGAGCGAGGGGACACTGATAACATTGTGGAAACACCCCACCCCTTGCTAACTCAGTTATCCCCTTGCTTACATTGGACACATCAACAGCAAAAACATGGAAAGAAAAGTCATGTTTTGTAAAGCAGAAGGTCAGCAAAGATGAGTTAAATCCTCAGTGAGATGGAATGATGTAATAGCTGCAATCAATGTATTCAAACATAACCAGGACATGAAGACAGCAGAGTCTACGCAGTGTTGGAATACTGAAGAGCAATGGCGTCAGTCTGGAAGACTTAAGGTGAACCTGATCCAGGCCATAGTCTTCACAATTACTTGTTATGTGTCAGAAAGCTGGACAATGACTAGGGAATTGATGCCGTTGAGCTGTGGTGCTGGAGAAGAGTGTTGAATACACCATGTTGGGGGGGGGGACCAAAAACAAAAACAAAAAACCCCAACAGGTTTGTCCTGGAAAAGGTGAGACAAGGCTGCTCCTTGGAGGCAAGAATTCTAAAGCTTCATCTGACATACTTTGGGCATGTTTCAAAGAAGGTCTGGTCCATGGAGAAAGACATCATACTTGGAAGGGTGGAGGGACAGTGCAGGAGGAGAAGAAAGACCCTTGATGAGATCAATTGATTCAGTGAGTGGGGTAATTGATTCAGTGTAATGGAGGTCGGTGTGTCAGAGACAATAAGATTGGCTCAGGATAGAGCAGGGTTTAGGGCTGTTGTACATAGGGTCGCTATGAGTCTCAGGTGACTTGATGGTACACAACAACAACAACCATAAGATCTCCATGAGTTGGTGAAAGTTCAGCAGCAGTAACCAACGACACCTAGCTATGTTCAAAGTCAACTCTCTTCTATTTGTTGTAATAGCTGCTTTTCAATTTGTTTGTTTGTTTGTTTGTTTGTTTAGATAGTTTGTGTGGGCTTTCTGTATTTTAACCACATATGTTCTCACTAATGTAGAATGTTAAGTCAGATCAAATGGATGCAAAGTTTAATTAAAACATGTAAATATCTCTACATGCATTATAAGGGTCTAAAAAAGAGAGTGGTAAAAAGGAGATACTATATCTAAGATGTGTGAGTCTGAAATGGAGGTATTGTGACATTTTAGGTAAGGTAAAGAAAGAGAAGGATTATCCATAGATGCTACCTATAAAATGTTATGCTACCTATTGATGTTATCTCCTCCATAACTAAATGAATTCATGAAGAACCTGATTTTCTTTTCTTCTCCTTCAGGTTCTGTCTAAAGAAAAGAACATGATTTGTTGTACCATTGTAAAGAGCTAATGTGAAGATGTTAGGGTCTGCATTTCTTTCACCGTTCCTCTTAGTGGAATTTAAAGCTTAGTGTATTTAGCTTACATGGCACTTGCAATGACTTCATCTAAAAGCTGAACACTGTCAGATGTGATGCGTCAGCTAAATTGAATGCCCACCAAGGGATGGAAATGACTCATCGTGCTCTGCTCCATGCTTGCCACTCTTGTGAACGGAATAGAAACATAAACCTTCATTTGTTAAGCCAGTCTTTGCAAGTAATTCCAACCAGAACACTTATTCGGTCTCCATTTCCCAGAGGTAAAAGTAAGAATATTTTCAGAGTGATGATGCCACATCTGGGTCAATATGCAGCTGAAAAAGGACTCCATTGCCCATATTCAAATGCTTCACAGAGATTTGTTCCCCACGACAGAATAAAAACAAAAATAAAAATCAGGTTATAAGGCAATACTTTAAAATAGATGTTAGTTCTTAGGGAGAAAAATGCCAAACAAACCCACAAATAGGTTCTATACTAAAGAGCTAATTTAAATTTGAATGCAAAATGCTAAAGCATTGTATAGAAAGAGTGTGAGGAGACCTATTTGTGAAGAGATAGGGACAATAAATAGACATAAATTTACTTAATATGATAAAGCATCAGATGTAAATTTTTAAAAACCTATAGTGTCATTCATCATTAAAAAGTTGGTGACATAAAGTTAAAATGTTAGTGTTAATCATTTTACAATGGTATGGTAACAACTATTTTCTCAGAAACTCAGTGTAGAATCAGCTATGTGTTAGTTCAGGTTCAATGTCAATAAGAGAGTAAGTGCATGAGTGAGAGATTAAAATACCACAAAATGTTCTTAATTAGTACTCAGTACTTCTTTTTTTGAGAGTATATCTCAAGGATATTATTCATAAAAATAGCATATATTAAATATTTATTAGAGAATTTTCTAGAGTACTAAATATATTAAATATAACTAATTGACCACAAACATGGAAGTAAGTACACAAAAATCTTTAAAACTGAAAAGAAGAAGCATTGTCAGTAAGTCAGACCAATTCAGAGTTGACCTTCCGGCAAGTTTCCTAGAGGCTATATAGATCACACAGGAAGAAATTGCCCATCTTTCTCCTAGCTAGCAGGGCAATTCCCTACAGACTCATAAAACCTCCCCAACAAAAATGTATGAGTAGATATAGGACAAAAATAGAGTAAGAGGTTGAATTTAATACTAGAGTATCTTGGCTTTTCTGTCACCTTTTATCATTGTTACAGATAAGACAACCATCTACATGGGTATTTATAGTGGTGCAAAACATGTATTTTTATCAAAGTAAGTTTTTGAAAATTGTAGTGTAGGGTGCTCTAGTGGCCTGTGGCCTACTGGGTAAGGAGTTGCACTGCCAACCCAAGAGCAGTTGGTTCAAATCTACTACCTCCTCTGGGGGAGATGGCTAGGCAATCTCTTTTCATGCAATCTAGAGTCACTTCATACCCACTGGAGGGTCAGCTATGCGTCTATTCCAACTCAACATCAATGAATTGCTGCTGTTGAGGGTCCCAAAATAAAAAAGCAGCCCATCTTTTTCTCTCATTTATTTATTCCATATTTGCAGAGAAGTCCTGCTCCTTCTATGGCCTAAGAAGAAAAGATTTAACATTTCCCCCCGGCACTGAAATATTTTTTAGATTATCTGAAGTATGAAAATGTACTTGAAAAAAAAATGGCATTTTGTTCACATTAGACATTAGCTTCAAATGAAAACAAAATAAAAAGAACTGATTCTTAAAACTGCCACAATTAAGAATACTGGGAAATGGCGTAGTCTGTCTTTCTGTCTCTCCAGGCCAATAAATGCACTGCCATAAAAAGTCAATTTATTTATTCACTGAAAGAAATCAAGATTCCTTTTTTTTAACATGGTTCACCACACATTTATGAGTAGAAAATAATGTTATAGATAATATAAAATCACACAAACACATACACAAAAAAACCTCACAACATCCACAAATAAAACACTGTTGTTTCTCCTGTTGTTAGGTGAAGGATTCAGACAACCCTATGAACAAAAGGTCTGAATCCTGTTCTATCCTGTGCCATCCTTAAACTTCCTGAGACACAAGAGCCTGTTATGGCAGTCTCCATGTCAATCCACCTGGTCAAAGTCTTCCTTTCCTTCACCAACCCTCCCCCTTTCCCAGCATCATGTCCTTCTCCAAGGAATAACATGTCCTAGCAACATGTCCAAAGTATGTGAGGCAAAGTTTCATCATTCTTGTATCCAGAGAGCACTCTGGCTGCACCCTCTCCAAGATATATCTTTTGTTTTTTAGGCCATCCATGGAATGCTCATCGTCAACACCACAGCTCAAAGCTATCAATTCTTTTTCTGTCATCCTTACTCATTGTGCAGCTCTCAGCTACATAGCAAGTGATTGGAAAGACTATGGACTGAATCAGATGCACCTTAGTCCTCAAATTGACATCATTATTCCTTAATAATTTGGAGAGGTCTCCAACTGCGGATTTGCCCAGTGCAATTCATCTCCTTATTTCCTGACTGCTGGCATCAAAAGTGTTAATTGTGATGAAACTGTTGACAGTTTCAATCTCCTCTCCATCCACCATGATGTTGCCTATCTGTCCAATGGTAAGAATCTTTATTTTCTTGACATTGACATTCATTCTGCAACAAGTGCTTCAGGTCCTCCTCACTTTCAGCAAGGAAGATTGTGTCATCTGCATAATACAGGTTATTGAGTCTTCCTCCAATCTTGATGTCACACTTGTCTTTATAGAGTTCAGCTTCTCAAATAATTTGCTCAGCATACAGATTAAATAGGTATGGAGAGAGAATAAAACCTTGATTCACTCTCTTCTATTTCTGAACCATGCTGTGCTCCCCTGCTCTGTTCACACAACAGCCTCCTGGTGCACAATTAAGTTCTCTGGAACTCTCTCATTCCTCCTAATGTCGGACACAACATGTTATGAGTCACACAGTCAAATCCTTTTGTGTGGTCAATAAAGCGAAAATAGACATTCTTCTGGTATTCTTTACTTTCAGCCAAGATCCATATGACATCAGTAATGATATCCCTGGTGTCACAACTTCTTCTAAATCCTGCTTGAACTTGTGGCTGTTCCCTACTACATACTGTTTTGAATCATATTCAGTAGTATTTTGCTTGCATGTGATATTAATTATATTTTTCAATAGTTTCCACATTCTGTTGGATCACATTTTTTTTTTAATGGAAACAAATATAATAGATCTCTTCCAGTCAGCTGGCCCAGCAGCCATTCTTCAAATTTTTCTTCAAATTTTCTGGCATAGACTGGTGGTGAGCATATCCAAAGCTACATCTTCAATTAATTCATAGTTATTATATAATATTATATAATTAATAATTATTAATTAATTCCATTAATAATTGAAACAAGTCAGTTGGTATCCCATCGATTCCTGATGCCTTATTTTTTGACCAATGCCTTCAATGCAGCTTCCACTTCTTCCTTCATTACCATTGACTCCTGTTCATATGGTACCTCTTGAAATAACTTACCTCTGGAAACTCTATGAACTTGGAGAAATGATAAAAGTTATACAAGTGTTCAGGTCTTTCATTCACAGGGTCACTATGAGTCGTCTATGACTCAACAGAACTTAACAACAATGACAACAACATCCAAATGCCATCAAGTTGATTCCAGCTCACAGTAAGCTCCTGTGTATCAAAGTAAAGCTGTGCTCCATAGAATTTTCAATGGCTGACTTTTCAGAAGTAGATCATGAGGTCTTTCTCTCATTACGCCTCTACATGGACTTCAACGTCCAACCTTTCAATTAGCTGTTGGACATAAAATTATCTGAGCCAACAATTTGTACCTTATCTGTCACCAAGTGCCAGTCCTTTTCTTTCTCTACATCTCTAGGATACAATAAAAATATACAAACCACCTTTCTATTAAGATGGTGCCGAAAACATAGAAAGAAGCCCCTGCCCCTTCCAAATTTGAAGCCAAAGCAAAAGCATTAAAGTACAAGAAGGCAGTTCTGAAGGGCATCCACAGCCACAAAAAAAAAAGAAGATCCAAAAGTCTCCCACACTGAGAGTCCAAAGGCAGCCCAAATACCTCCTGGAAGAGCACCCCCAGGAGAAACAAGCTTGACCACTATGCTATCATCAAGTTTCCCTGACCACTGAGTCAGCCATGAAGAAGACAGAAGGTAACACACTTGTGTCTACTGTGGATATCAAGGCCAACATGCACCACATCAAACAAGCTGTAAAGAAGCTCTATGACACTGATGTGCCCAAGGTCAACACTTTAATTAGGACTGATGGAGAGAAGAAGGCCTATGTTCAACTTGCTCCTGACTATGATGCTTTGGATGTTGCCAACAAAATTGGGATCATCTAAACTGAGTCCAGCTGGCTAATTCTAAATACAAATTTTTCTCTCACACACACACGAAAATATACATATAAACCAGTATAAAAGAAAATATATATATAAAAACTCTGAATAAAATCTTGATGTGTACCTTCTTTACCCTGAATCCTCATCAAAGCAGTATTTCTCTCTATGAAGGGATAGAAAGAGTCGCATAAAACCTTTAGTTCATGTGACCCTTCCTAGGAATATAGACTTCATGAAAAAAAGTTCTAGGAACAAATAAATCTCAGGAGGTTCTGTGATTTGGGGGCAGAAAACACAAGTACTTCAAGATTAGAGAACTGTAGTTCTATTCACAAAGCTTTACTAGAAAATGTTCTATAAACAGATGAGCAGACAAATTCGACGTAATGTCCAATTTCGCAAATAAATTGTCGTAAGAACATACTTGACCCATTCATTTACTTACTGTTTATAATTATCTCCATACTATTAACTACAGGCAGTGGGCTCTGGTAGTCTAGTGGGTGAAGTTTTGGTGCCAACCCAAAGGCAAAGGGGCGCTGTGAATCCAGCATCTTCTCTGAGGAAGAAAGAAGGACAATCTCCTCTTCTGCAATTACAGCCTCTGAAATTCCACTGGAGAGTCATCTGTGAGTCAGTTCTGACTTGATGGCATATAACAATTACACTACCAAGTCCAGTAACTGCCATAGAAACTATTAGGTCCAGAAAGCTGAAAATAAATATTCTTTCTTTCTTCACAGAAAAAGTTGGTCAATTCTTAGGTTAGATGAATATTAAATTAGTGTTAATGTTTAAGAGGGTGGCTATTCACTGATGGCTTAGTGGGAAAGCTTTGAGTTACCAACTCAGAAGCATTTGGTTTACACCCACCAGCTGCCCCTTGGGAGAAAGATGAGCAATTTCTTCATGTGTGATTTACTGCCTCTGAAAGTGTGCTGGAGGAGAAGTGTAGGCCTGTTCTGACTTGATGGTTCTTAATAGCAACTATTCACTTAAAAAATCAAAACAACCCTTCTTGAGTCCATTTCAGAATTCTCTTATGAAGATGAGGGAAAGGAAAAGACATAAATAAGAAATAGTTTTGGGGGAAGGGTGGGCAGGGATGAAAATATGCAAACAATGTATGAATGGAAATCCAAGTCTCTATAAACTTTCGTTAAAAATTCAGAGAAAAAGAAAGAAAGAAAGAAAGAAGAAAGAAAGAAAGAAAGAAAGAAAGAAAGAAAGAAAGAAAGAAAGAAAGAAAGAAAGAAAGAAAGAAAGAAAGTTAGTTTTGTAGTCAGGTTAGCCTGAGATCAAATTTATTTTGCACTTATTAGTTCCATGATTAGGAGTAATTTCCTCATCCTCCCTGCATCTGTATAATGGAGTTATATGTGAGAGTATATAAACGAAGTTTCCTATACATGATTCAGCATGAATATTCAATAAGTCCTACTTAGTTCACCTACCTAAATCCAGTGTTCAATAGAGCTGACAATTTTCACTGGGCGGGGAGAAGGGATGGGAGTGGGGACGTTATCCTTGACAAGCAAAATTAACACTACTTAAAATGGTTTCTGTTTGTTTTTTTGTTTGTCTCATTTTCACTTTTACTGCTTTCAATTACACTAAAGGATTGTACCTTAAAATGGAGCCATTACAGTTAAAATTAATCCATTTTAGTCTTGGAAAGAGCACAGCAGGAGTGCTCTTTGGAGGCAAGGATGATGAGGCTTTGCCTGATAGACTTCAGGTATGTTGCTAGCAGGGGCTATTCCTTGGAGAGGGACATGAAGTTTAGAAAGGTAGAGGATTTGAGAAAGAAAGGAAGACCCTCAACCAGGAGAATTGACACAGTGACTGTTGCAATGATCTCTAATGTGCCAGGAAGTGTGAGGATGGCATAGGACAGGATAGGGTTCAGATTGGCTGTTCTCAGGGGTCGCTATGAGTTGTACTTGATTCGACGGCACCTAACAACAACAACAGTGTTCAAGCCTGGAACAAATAGTTTTAAGAATTTTAATCTCTTGAGATTTCTGTTAAAATACATTCTGTGTAAAATTACCTTTATCAACAGTGAAAAAACAAGTCAATTCTATAACTAAAAGTTGAGTTTTAGTTGATTATAATACTGAAATACAGATTGCTGTATATGACAAAACTCTTTTTAACTTTTTAAAAATCCTACTGACTTTTCTGTTATAAAATAAGATACAAACTAGAAATAATCTTTGCAGTTCCAGAGACTGAACAGTTTTACGTTGTCATTTTGGTTAGGTATCACTAATTGACTGAGACACTTCATTTTGTTGTTGAACATCATCAGATCTGAACCATCCCCAAGACCTCTGCCAAACTCAAGCCCATCATTGTTGAATTCATTGTGCCAATTCATCCCATTGGGGGTCCTCTTCTCTTCCATTGACCTTCTATCTTTCCCAACAGGATGCCTTTTACCCCCAGGACTTGCCTTCCTGACAACATGGACAAAGCAAGCATGTAAGATGAATTTTTACCATCTGGAAAAAGAGCAAGGGCTCATATCCGACCTCTTCTAAACCCACAAGTGGGAACTGTCTCCATTATCAGAATCCACAACACAAAACCAATTCTTATGAAGTCTGATATGTCCCACTCATACTCCTCCACCTATTTCTACTAATTCCAACATCAATCCTTTTGTTCTACTAAGCTGAAAAGCTATAGCAATAACTACACAAACTTTGCAAAACTAGACTCGTAATTATTTATTAGGGAAATTGTGTTATTGTTATTGTTGTGTTGTGTTATTGTTGTTGTGTATGGTAGAGTCAGAACTAACCCATAGCTGACCCTTCAGTGGGTTTTCAGAGGCAGTTATTTGCATGGGAGATTGTCCTTCTTTCTCCCACAGAGTGGCTGGTAGCCTCGAACCACATGCCTTGGGGATTGTAGTAGAGCCTCTTGTTAATAGGCTACAATTCAGATTGGCAACAGGATATGATTTCTCTGCAAGGACAGTTTCTGAAGGGTGATCCCTTCAGCCTTCAAACTTGTGGCTTTAGGCTTGTCATAAAACTCCTTTATTCCTGCCAAAGCCTGGGAGAAAGCCCCTGTTCAGGCTTCAAGGGACAGCAATCCCAGGTCAGTTCTGTCTCACACCAGGCCTCTGAGACTCTACTGTGGTTGCTGTTGCTTTTCTGTAGATCTTCATCTGTATGAAGCAGAAATCGCCAGTGCCAAAGAATTTGCACTGCTTTCTCTTCTTTCTTGCTGGTACTGAGATTCCCAAAATTCTGCCCTGAACTTGGTGGAATGGTGAATCCAGTCAATCCCCCTCTGGGTAGACTAACAGATCCTATTTGTATGTTCCTACCCAGTCATGTGGCAAAGTCAAGTGCAATGGCTGAGGAAAGCCTTTTTGAACAATAGACTCAGCAGACCACACCAAACCTGCCTCTAAAAATCACCGTGGTTGCACTTCCTCTAAGACTGATTTGTTTGTTGGCAGCCTATGGGATTCTAAATACTCTCTGAGAACACCACAATTCAAAGGAATAATTTCTTATTTGGTCTTTTTTTCTTTATTGTTCACCTTTAAGTTCCATATGAAACAAACAACAAAAAAAAAAGTAAATTCATTGCAATTGAGTCAAAATCAACACAGAATCATTGGTGAATTGGAATAAGCAGAGAGATTCAGCCTTTGGCTTAGGTGCATGTTTCCCTATGGACGACCCCACCAGAGCTCACTAGTAGTGTAACTGCTGTGTAAGCTTGTTGGTGTGTGTCATTGAGTCAGAACAGACTCCTAGCTGACCCTCCAGTGGGTTTTCAGAGACAGTTAATTGAATGGAAGGAAATTGCCCATCTCCCACTATGTAACCTCATATACTTTACTTTCAGGAAAGTTGAGTAATAGCATGAAAAGACAAAATAATAATACATAATCAAAGTAATACCTAGCCTTGGAGGTAGGAAGAGATGTGCTATCCATAGGGCCAATTTTAGCTTTTTAAAAGAAACGTTTGCAAACAGTGCACCTTCTTCAAGTACAACTTCAGTGCTTAGAGATGTGATTTCCTACAGTTAAAGCTTCATACCTTAAATCTTACAAAATGAGTGTTTTGATTTTCTTTCAGCTCCAAGTTTGTTCATCCAATCATATTCCAGTATGCAAATCAACCTTAGCCTCATTCAGATTTAAAGCAGCAAATAAAGCCAAGAGCTCCAGAAAGCTGAAACAAATCTCTGAACCTGTCATCTGTATCCCAGGAGTCCTACCAGGGATGTCGTCCTCAGGCATGCCAGACCTACCTGCCCCACTCACCAATATTAAGATCCAGCACACTAAGGTTAGTAAGATTTACAGTTTCTGCTTTATCAAAACTTTATTTATTTAAAGCATAAGCATTTCCATTTAAGCCAAGTAAAACGCTCCATGGAAATGCAAAAATAAAAGATATGCAAGATGCAGGTCCAGGTCTTGATCCAAAAGTGAGCTGCAATTATATCAGACAACTTTTCGTTAATTCATTTCTTAAAACTTTCAAGGAATAATAATTGTCTTCTATGTGTAAAGTTCCTATGTAAGACTCAATGAATCTTATTTAGCAGTTCTATTAACTCGGGAATAGACTCGGAGATATGTATCATTAGAATGGTAAGTATTTACCTTGAGACTTTTTTTTAAAGAGCCTCATTAGTGACAAGATAAACACAGTGCACACTGAAATGATGTGACCTTTTTAGATTCATAACTAGTCCTAAGATCAAATCACCTAAATCTCGCATCTGGATGAAAACTCTTGCTTCTCAAGCCATCAGATGTACTATAATCATTTAGCACATTCTGAGGGGAAAAAAAAGCATTCTTATGTATTTATTCAGATAAGATTATGGTCATTTGTCTAGATACTGAGTTATTAATTGATAAATAGTTCCAGAAACAAGAGCAGATATCAGACCCACAGGTAAAAATCTACAGCTAGCAAGAGCAAAGAAATTCTGCTAGAGCCATTCTGAGATTCTCTCTGATCTTTTCTTTCTCATCTTTACTTGAAACTTCCTTCCCAAGTCTAAAACTCCAAAATTAAAAATGTTCTAGTCAAAATCTTTCTAAAGTGAGAGTTTGGTGTGATACAGAAATCATGCTAAGAAACATACTATTTCAATGCAGGAGAATTCATTTTACTTTCTGAATGAACTAATGAAAAACCAAGAGCATTAGAATTTTATGAGAAAAGGAAAACTCTCCTCTACTATTTTTCATTTCCTTGGTTGAAATTTTTAGTAGTATTGAAACCCTAAATTCTTTTATATTTTCATTAACATATTAACATAATAACAACAGATGTGAGAGTTGTTCAGCTCTTTTCCTGAATGCAGTGTGAGCAGAAATCAGAGGGTGCTTTGACAAGGGTAAGCAGAGCTACAAAGTTAATCAAGATACTATGTTCACAAAGCATGTTAAAGGAATTTCTTCCATTTGGTTTTCTTAGAAGTGGGAAATGAAAAAATAAGAGATGAGTCTATTCTCAAACAACACTTGGACAAGTTGTACCCCAAGATGAAAAGATTGCAGTCAACTTCATGTGACAGGAAGTTATCATTTAAAGTAATATCATCAGAAAAATTTGAGGCAATAAGTGGATTCATTCCACTACTGTCATTAAAGAAAATTTCCTTGTGTCTATTTCTATTACATTACCTGGAGATCTTGAACAGGTTGAGCAAGACTTGAGAAAAATTACTTTGCAGAAGTTTGTTTCCTCTTCCTTGCATAAGAGCCTCAAAAGAGATTTAATGTGGAACATTTTTATCTAGAAAATTACATTTCATTTACTAAATGTTAAGCTTTTAACAATAGTAGACTTGAACATGGTACAGATTGTGAGGATGATGAAAGATAGGACAAGGTTCATACCTGTTGTTAGTAAGATAGCTGTGAATCATAGTAAAGTCAATAGCACCTAACAACAAGAATCATGTAAGGACCAGTGTCAGACAAATAGGATGGTCTGTAAAATCCTGCAAGCACATAAGTAGTGATCTCTTAAAACAGAGATATGTGTTTATGTCTGTAACTTTTCCACGTGGAAGTTGCTGCATGAGACTTCCCCTGTAAGGAAGATAACAGATCCGATTGTTTTTTAAAAGGCAAGATTTAGACTTATTTTAAAATTGTGATTTTAACAAAAGTTTACAGAAAGGTTGGGTTTTCATTGAATCGTCATTACACATTTTCCTCCCTCTCTTCCTTCACCTCCCGCAGTCCATTTTGCAGTGCACCTCCTGTTCCAGATTGTTGTCCTACCAATAATGCCTAATCCTACAGGCCTGCAGGCAGTTTTTTCCCCTCATCTGTTCCAAGGCAGTGTTCATTATCTCTCCACTCTGTTCTTGCTTTTCCCCTAACCTCCCATCTCAGTTCTATTTTTTTAAAAAGAGAAATAAACAATCTAGAAAAAACAATACGGTTTGTAAACATTCATTCAAATCACAATAACTTTTAAAAAAAAGTATAGATTTAAAATGCATGCATTTCCTTTTGCTTTAAAGAACATTTCTGAGCAAAAACACTCTGTAGTGAATGAATTTTTGTTGCTTATTTGTCCTTTTGAATCTGCTTTGTTCAGTTATCATTTTACTGTTTGTGGTATTAGCTTCAGCCTTTTCACACACATGACTACATCAGTTAAGTATACAATTAGATCGGAGCATGAGCTTTTTCAAATCCAAGACTTTTCATTTTCTTCAGTGTGTGTCCCACCAGAGAATTGTTGTGTAGTTGCACTTACAAGGAGTACATTCAAAATATTAAAAACAATGAGCTTATAAAATATTACATAACATGGGTGAGCCTGGAGGACATTATGCTGAGTGAAGTATCTCAGGCATAAAAGGACTGATACTGCATAAGACATAATATAATAATACTGTTATAAAATAAGATTGACATGGGGGGTTGGGAAGAGAAAAGGAAAAGTGTGGATAGATTATGAATACTGCTTTGCAACAGATGAGGGGAAGAACTGTTCAAAACGAATATCTGAGTAGGCATTATATATATGACAACAATCTGGAACAAGAGGTATATTGCAACGTGGCCTGCAGGAAGTGGGGAGATGGGAGGGAAGACAATGTGCAACAGTGAGTGAATATAAATAAATAAAAAGAAGAATCAGAAAAGTAGGAGTTATTAACTGAGTTTCCTGTTGACAGATCAAGTAAGTAAAGATTTGATGGTTCACCATGTATTGGTCAGCCTCAAAAAGAAATCCTAATTATTTTTTTATTATTTAAAGTCCCTCTAAACTATCATTAAAATACAGTTGGCAGGACAAGATGGAGGAAGAGACAAACAGGACTTAGTAAGACAAATTGTTAAATTATAGTAAAGAATTACATACTTAGACTTGAAAATTTCTTCTTAACAAAATGAAACAAGTCATGAATGCATTCCTTTTATGATCTAGTCTCTAGGATAGTCTATTTATTTACGGGCATGAATCAAACAGAGATCAGAGTTTTAAAAATACTCTATTAAACAATTCTAGTATTTGAAATTTAAAACCAAAATAACTTCAGATTAATTATTTATCCTTGTTTACCTCCTTTCCAAGTCTTCATTTATCATTTACTTTCCAACCCAATCCAAAACACCTTCTTTGAATGTTATATGATCATTGGGGAAACTACAACCCTTCTCCTTGCCTCCATTTAATTATGCATAGAAAAGAGAATAAATAAGTTAGTGGTTTATTAAGGTGGCTGAAAGCATGAGAATGAATTCAGGCGTTTAAAGCAATTAAAAAGGTTCCTGGCATATGGGAAGTGATTACTTTATGTGAGCAATCCTTGACCTATTTGGTCTTGAGAATCCTTTCTGGTTTTTCCAGAATTTTCTCTATAATCCAGCCTTTCCTAGATTAATTTCATGCAATTATTTCTTTCATTTCATTCTCATCTCCTGTGTTTTGTTTTTTCCCCCACTCACATTTTCTTGCAAAGCTATGTCCTGTATGACAACGGTTGCTCTAGACAGATGGTTTTAGAGCTTAATCAAGAATTTTGGTGAGCAAGAATTTTCTTTTACTTGAGTTGGAAGTTTATTTTCCATCCATCCTTTACAACATTGTCATTTGCCCCATCAATATTGGTGTTAGGTATTGTCAATTCAGCTATGACTTATAACCACTCTGACATATCTGAACCTTGTCCTATGCTATCTTCATTGTCTCTGAAATGTTTGAGCCTACTGTTACAGTCACTGTGTCAATCCATCTTGTTTTAGTTTTTCTCTTTCAATAGCACATCCCCTTTCTCAGCATGATTTTTTTTCTCAAGGTCTGATCTCTCCTGGTAGGATACCCAGAGTATGTGAGATGAAGTTTCACCATTCTTGCCTCTAAGGAGCACTCTGGTTGTATGCCCGCCAAGACAGACTTGTTTGTTCTTTTGACAATTCTTGGAATATTTCGATTTTTCTCCAATACCACAATTCAAAGGCCTTAGGGTAAAAAATAAAATAAGTAAACTTGTCTTTACAATCATTTGCTATGCATCAGAGAGCTGGACAATGACGAGGGATAATAGAGGGAGAATTGATGCCTTTGAGCTGCGGTACTGGAGAAGAGTACTGAGTATACCATGGACTGCTAAGAGAACAAACAGGTTCGACCTAGAGAGGGTGAAACCAGGCTGCTCCTTGGCAGCAAGGATTCTGAGGCTTCGTCTGACATACTTTGAAACAGTTCTTGGAGAGGGACATCATGCTTGGGAAGGTGGAGGAACATTGCAGGAGAGGAAGATCATTGATGAGATAGATTCATTCAGTGACCGGGTTAATGGGGGTGTGTCAGAGAGAGTGAGGTTGGCAGGGTTTAGAGCTGTTGTACAAAGGGTTACTATGAGTCACAGGTGACTTGATGTCACATGACAACAGCAACAACAAACAAAAAAAAATAAAAGAATGAAATACATGAAGAGTATTTTCCATACAAGGTCAAACTCTTAAAAATGTCAAATTTTTAAACTTAACTATAATTCGTAACTCATTAATTTGTTCATGGTGGAAGAGATCCTGAGCATTTCACTCAGATACAAATCATACAATGGTAGCTAAAAGAAATTGTGTGTACTTTGTGTCAGCATGTATTAAGTTCATTGCAAAGATTTAATTTAATCATCACAATAACTCTTTGAGAAGGTTACCATTCACATTTCACAGATGAGGAAATTTAGTATAGAGTAACTACTGCCTGCACTCCTTTGAGCAGCCCAGTGACTTGTGTAAAGTTACACAGGTAGTGAGTGGCAGATTTAGACTTGGAACCCCAGTGAGCACTCGCCCACTGATAAAGTGAGGCTTTCCTTGATCTGAGTCCTTGCCTGATAAGTGATTTGTCTAAGGTCAGTCACTACAGCTACATGGGACACCAAATTACCATAACCACCTTTTATCTTTTATTATTTCATTTATCCATTCCTTCCCTGCCACACCCATGATGTGGCAAATGACGGCAAAATGTGCTTCTAAGCACGGTTGTCAATTTGAAAGTGTTCGGCAACATGTAGAGGTCTCACTATGAGCCATTCTAACCGCTGCTTAACTGTTCTCAATACAGCAGAAGTAAGTTTTGCTGCTAGATTAGAAAAACAGGTGAAGAATAAGAAATTTTAGAAAGAAACATATTTTCACCTTGAACCAAAAGGCAGAGTTTTAGCTGGGAGAAACTCTTGATTCAGAGTGCTTTGATAGAGGCACATGATTCCTGTGCCAACTGTAGCTCTTCAACATCTAAATTTTTTTTTTTTTTTTTCTGGAGCAGGATTATTTTTCATGAAAGAGAGTTATGTGAATCTGAGAATTAGATACTAGGCACAATTTTAAGTGATTTTTTTTTTACTCTGTTCTCTTGTTACTCTTTTGATAAATTCAGGCCTTACGTATTAAAAAAAATCCTATAGTATTTACTCATGTCAGCCTAGACCCTCTACTTCCCCTTTCCCCTCTTTTCCCTCCTTCCCTTGAATGGTCGTTCTGTGGTAGGTCCTCTATCAGAAGGCAAATATGTTTCTTGCGCAATGGAGCTTAGCCTAGAAGGGTGTAGAAGCAGGCATGTAAGGTTCATTAGTTAGAAAAACAAGAAGTACATTAAACCTTTATTTGCACATTATGACATATGCTGAAAAGAAGAAAACTGAAAGTTTAGGGGGAAACTTGCTTTGGATGAAGTTGTTACAATGTCTCCTTCTCTCTCTTTTTTTTAAAAAATTAATTTTAATGAAAGTTTACAGAGACTTTGGATTTCCATTCATTCATTGTTGCACTTTTCTCCCTGCCCACCCCTCCCCCCAATTCACTCGTCTCTTTGAAAAGTAAAGGGAAAATTCTTTCATTGTTATATAATCCCTTCCCTCAAGTCCACTCCACTATGTTGCCTTCATTTTGGACTCCCGTCATGACAATAATATCTAATCATATATCCCTTGTAAATAGTTCTCTCCCTCATTTGTTTGAATGCAGTATACATTATTTATCCCCTCTTTCTCAGTCTCCCCAACCCCTATGTCAGTCCTGTTTTAAAACAGTGGCACCATGCAGTATTTGTCCTTCTGTGGCTTAGATATTTCACTCAGCATAATGTCCTCCAGGGTCACCCATTTTATATAATATTTCATGAGTTCCTTGTTTTTCAATGCAGTCTAGTCTTCCGTTGTGTGAATATACTAGAGCATTTCTATCTGGTTTTGAGCTCTGGTGTCCTAGTGGCAAGAAGCTGTGTTGAATGAAATCCAGAAAATACAGGGCTCGAAATCACCAGCTGCTCCATGGGACAAGAAAGGGCAATCTCCTCCCATGGGATTAATTGCCTATGAAAACCCACTGGCAGGTCAGCTATGGTTCAGTTCTGACTCTCCAGTACACAATACCACCACCACCAATAATTTTACTTCAGATTTTACTTTTACACAGAATAAAATTTTATATTTATGGTTTTTTTAGTTGTATGTTTCTTTTTCATGGACAACTGTAGAATCTAGTTAGATAATAATTTTTTGTTTATTTTTTTTTATTATTATTATTTTTTGTGCGTGTACCGTCAAATCAGATCGGACTGGTGCAGGAGGAAATTGTCCCTCCTTCTCCGGCAGAGCATCTGCTGTGTACCTCTGGGATTGCAGTACAGCTTCTTGCCACTAGGCCACCAGAGCTCCCCTAATTATTTTTTATTTTTTAAAATAAATTTTAGTTTTCTATTGGTTTGCTAACAAAGTTTGTATACGTTGTGTCTCATATTACCCTTCATTCACATTGTTTTATACAATCATTTCCACTCATTACTTTTTCCTTCCTTTTTGGGTTTTTAAAATTATTATACTAGTTTATTTACAAAATTAGAATATATTGTTATCCAGACCAAAAAGAAAAATAACTTCAAACTCTTATACATTTAAAAAGTTAATAGCAAAATCTAACTAGCTATGTTTTTCTGAACTAATTTCTTTCCATTCTTCTGGAAGTTACTTCTCAGTGAAATAAAGGAACTCATATCATGAGTTCAAATGATTCAGTCGCCCTAAATGAACCTGCTTAGTATTTCAAGTAGAAAATCAAGGAACTGTGTGTGCCCTGTAAGACTTTCAATGAATTATTTTATTTTTAATTTACTTATTATGATTACCTTTTGTGTTTTGAATTCGAGTTTACGAAGCAAACTGGTTTTCCATTCAGTAATTCACATACATTGTGTTTCGTGACATTGATTATAGACCTCACATTATGGTTGTATACCGCCTACTTCTTTTTTTTTTTAAGGAACCATTTTTTTCTTTACATTTTTTTCCCCTTTATTGGTTTGCTTACAAAGTTCATAGGTATTGTGTTTCACACTATTCCTCATTCATATGTGTTTCATATAATCATTTTCATGCATTTCATACATTTAACAAACGAACCACCAGGACCTTCTGAAGAGTGCTTAGTGGTCTCTCTGGGTGGTCTTGGACTTCTTTCTTTTCTTACAGAGACAGTATTTACTGTTTGCACCAAATTGGTATTCTTATTTGTTAGATTTTATGTAATCTTAGTTTGATAAACTGTCTTTAAAATATCTTGAACATTTAAATTCCTTTACATTTATTTTATCTTCTTCTCTACAGTTATTCATAAACAATGAATGGCACGAATCAGTGAGTGGTAAAACATTTCCTGTCTTCAATCCAGCAACTGAGGAGAAAATCTGTGAGGTAGAAGAAGCAGATAAGGTGAGTTTTTGGCACTCTAGATCGCATTAACAGAAGGAACCTCGTCTCCCTCCATTCTATGGCCTCAACGTCCTTTGTTAGTTTTAAAAATTAAGTTAATAAAAGAGCTTCTAGGGATATCTGGGATAATTTCTAAATTCTATTTAGTTGATAGAGGGCATCTTAATTTTATAATGAGCCTGTCCTTTCTGTATTTATTATTTGTATACTACTTTTTCTTACTTATTTTCCCATTGACATTTCATTGAATAAATATCAAAAGACACAATTGATCATTGATTTTAAAAGGAAATAATCCCTTATTTATATTATATTAAGTTGCACTTAATGTAACATAAGTTGTTAATAGAACTTAAATCGTTATATAAAATGTAAACAGAATTAAAATAATATTTTCAGTACAATATGTTGTAACAATTATTTCATTTAAGTAATTTAATTATTGTTGATAAGTATTCTTAAAAGTAAATTTAAACTGACCTGAAATGAAGAATAAATTTGTTATTGCTCTCTAATACTTAAAAAAATTTAAAACTCAATTTTTGCTTAGTAACTGGGGGGAAAAAACAAACTCTAAGTGCTCTTTTAACTTAGTATCCAAATCAACCTTGGGAAGAAAATGTTATTCCTAACTTTTCAAGTAAAGATAATGAAAGTGTGGAACAGAAAGGTTATGTAACTTAAGGTAAAATTGCTAAGAAATAATGAGATAAACTTTCACATTCTCTCCTTCAAACCAGAGCTTACCTATTTAAATTCCTTTCCATTTATTGGAAAGATCGTTTACCTTACCTTGTAATTATTGTAATGATATGAAAGGTAATATTACACAGTCTCGGAGAGGATGTCTGAGATGTGATCAGTAAATCAGTTATAAGGGGACTAAGCAACATTCCTAATTATATCATATCGATGAGGTGATGTTGTAAATAGCAACATCCAAAGCTCTTTATTACAGATCTGAGAGAACATACAGAATCATCTCAAAAAAACTGCCTCCCTGTCTAAG
>NW_006399891.1:965526-974660 GCF_000299155.1 Elephantulus edwardii | reverse complement strand
AAAATTATGGAAAAGTAAAAGAAAAGATTCTTTCATTGTTTTACAAACCCTCCCCCAGGTCCCCTCCACCATGCAGCCCTCGCTCTAGTCTCCTATCACCGGTTTTTATACTTGGTTTAGGTGTTAAGCTACCTAACGTGTTATTGCTAGGATTTTTATATTCAAAAATAAAAATTTACAAACAATTACTAGTAAAAAGGCAATACATAATATAATTTACATGTGACTTAGTTTAAAAAAGTAAATGCTAATCCAGGAAAGATCCATATCCTTCCTGATAGACACTTTAAATTACTTTATATGACAGCAGAGAAATTGAAACAGGATTCTAAGGCAAAGCAAATGTTAATTGGCAGTCCAACCAGTTTTGCAGACTGATAGGAGTTTGGTGATTTTTTTTGTTTGTTTTTTTTTGGTACATGATAGGAGATTTACAACTTTTTACAACTATACCATATATTTTAATAATTTTGAACTTATTAATACCACTCTATCAATGTGAGGGAAATATTCCTGGTGTGTGAGCTGCACCATTTTTTGTCAAAGAAAGGGATTTCAGTAACATCAATAATGAAAAGCTAGTGTGAATACACATTCTTTGGACTCAGTCTTCGCACTGTGAAACTCCTTCCCAACAAGAGAAGAAGACCAAGGAATATCAAGGAATGCTGTTCCCAATGTTGAAAGGAGTTAAGAGCTTTCCTCCAGAACTGACAGAGAAAGTCTCTATAATCAGCACCTTGAATTAAGAGTCTTAAACTGTGCAAGACTATTTTTTCTGTTTTTAAAGATATCCCACTTGTGATAATTTCAGTAATAGCACTGGAAACGAAACTATCCTCTCCTCAGTGATTTGATACCATTATATTCAATTAGTAATCTGACATCAGCATCCTATGTGTTGTAAATTCTGACCTTTAATTATATTAATGGAGAAAAGTTTGAAGTTGTCAATTTCATTTCTCTTGAGTCTACAATCAACTCTCAGGGAAACAACAATTAAGAAATCAAATGACTTATTGTATTAGGCAAGTAGATTATCAAGAACTTCTTAAAAGTGCTAAAGACAAAGATATCTCTTTAAACTGTTGCCGGCAGATGAGACCAGGGAAGACACATCAGGAGTAAATCAGCATGAATACCTCTTTAGTAAGAAGAAGTTTATTGTGCTAGCAGGAATTCAAATACAGAATGCTTGGGCTCCCCAAACTACTTTGTTCAGGGTTTTTTACAGGAAACAGATAAAGAAGCAATTCTGCTATTCTCTCATTCATGGTTTTAAAGCATCAGCATTAGTTTTTCAGATTATACATAGTTCGTGTCTTGGCTTCCCAGATAAGGTCATACTTTCACAATGTCACAGCTTCTAGAGCCCAGTAGTAAAAGAAACATTTTCACAGAATTACAGCCTTCCTGGCTTTTCAGAGCAGGAGGCACCTGCAGAATCTCCCTCATCCCTCTCTAGGATTTCAAACATATTTACAAAGCCTCTTCTTCCCTAGGTCTCCTCTCTAAAAACATTAAGTTGGACTTGGCCCAAACCAGGTTGTTTTCAATTGTTTCATATGCATAGGAAAATTAGGGAATGAATAAAGAAGACCAAAGAGTTCAAGCTTTTGAATTACAGTGTTGGTTTTTGCCTTGGTTGGGTGCCTTTGAGTTGAGTAGGACTCAGTGACACTCTGAACAACAGATCAGAATGGTGCTCATCTGTGCTGTCCTCATAATCTCAGACACATCTTTTGAGCCCATTGCTGCTGTCACTGTGTCAATCCATCTTGTTGAGGGTCTTCCTCTCTTTCACTATCCTCCTACCTTCCCAAGCATAATGTCCCTCTCCAAGAAATAGCCTCTCCTCGAAACATGTCCAAAGCCTTACCCTACAGCAACTAACACTAATATACTAATGAGTCAAGATAAGAACCTCATTGCGTTAAATGCCCACAGAAAGCAATGCTTCACTTTTCTTCTAGCTTTTACCTCATGGAACAATCTATGAACTTTTCTTTTAAATAATCTTTGTTGTTCTCACAATATTACTAATAAATGTACATTTATGTCCAAAAATATTAGTGAATAATAAAAATTTAGTAAATTTTTATAGCTACTGAGAAATTAATATTCTTTAGATAATGAGTCCCAAATTAATTTATGAGTAAAATGGTGCCAGTGGTATTATAAATAAAGGAGGAGGGGCAAGAACAAATAAAGGATACAAAGCAAAGCATTGATATGAGTGGAAACTGTTTTCACTTGAATAATTCTTTAAGGCTGTACTAACTAATCCTGAGCACTTCTTTTAACATTAGTCCATATTCTAACAAATGATTACTAAAGATAAAATGAAATGCTTAGAAAAATAAGGTGGCTGCAAAAGTAGAAATTAACTAGTAACTTTCTCCACTTTTAAATCATTTAGTATGGAAATGCACAGTCTTTCTTAACTATGTTTATGAAGTACTTGATGTTTCATTATCATTTTGACTCATTTCATATATTCAAATATTGCTTCTCTTAAAAAACAGGAAAGCTTTAAACATTATAGGGCAAAAGTGCCGGGGTCACCTATGGGTCTGTTTCGACTCTACGGTACACAACACAATAACAACAACCAACTTGGTCAACCAAGAACCCTTTTAATAAAGGAGAATTATGGAAATATAGGTTAAAAAAATTGGAACACACTAGGACAGGATAGGAAAAATGCAAACAATAAGTTTCAGTGGGTGAGATCTGCAATTCTCAAGAACCCAATCGCCAAAGACTACATTGTGGTGATAAAGAGCAAGGGCTGAACTCAGCTCTGCCATCTTGAGCTACTAACCTTGCTCAAATCAACTTCCTCCCTTTGCTTTATTCTCTTAATCTATAAAATGGCAACATACACTTTGCTAAATTTATTGAGTATTAGAAGAGCTAATGTAGATAAAGATATTAAAACATTAGTGAACACAAAAAAAAAATTAGTGAACACATAACAGTCCAATTATATTAGCTATCATAATTATTTCTGTTCTAAGAAAGCAATTATGCAATACATCACTTTAGCATTTCATTCTAGAAGGAAGGCAATAGACTTAATATCAACACACTGAGTACACAAATGTGCTAAATTTTGATCTAATGAAGACATTGTGCCCACTTACAAGAAGTTTTTGTCTATTTGATAGAATTGTTGTCATTGGATTGCATGCTGTGTTTAGGCTCTTGAACTGACATAAACTTGTTTTTGCAGGAAGATGTTGACAAAGCAGTGAAGGCTGCAAGAGAAGCTTTTCAGATGGGATCGCCGTGGCGTACCATGGACGCTTCCGAAAGGGGACAGCTGATATACAAGTTGGCTGATTTAATTGAGAGAGACCGCTTGCTATTGGCGGTGAGTATTGGCCAAATTGGGCATGTAGTAAGAACTCTGGAGAACACAGATTGTCTGAAATGGAAATTTGTTCCGTTTCAGTCATTACTACAACTACTTTACCAATACAACAAACAATTTTCTCTTTGGGAGTGTGCACAACAGTGGTAACAATGAACTTTCTCTCCCACAATAATCTGCACTCCGTTTCTGGACGATGGAGTTATTGTTTCCATTATAGATTCTACAGCACAAATCTTAGTTAAAACACTGTTTTCCCCCTTTACTCTCACAGCCATTAATTAGCAAGGTCGCATGCAGTATGAAACTTATATTGATACACTGACTGTCTCGTGATCACTGGTCTCTTTTAGTGAGAAATCTCATGGAGTTTAAGTTCCCAGAACTTTTTAAAAAATACACATATATTTCATAATTATAGAGCACTAAAACACTAAGTAATGGATCATTTTTCCCCTTCCTGAAATGTGTCTAGGTGCTTAAAATGAATATCTTTTTGCAACTATAAAAAAGTTGAAGAACAAAGAAAAATCCAATTACATATTCACTTTTAAAAGTTATTAATATATATATATATATATATATAATAGCAAATGACACATTAATAAGTTACCATTAAGTATAAGAGATATTTTTTTTCAGTTTTAAATTATAGTAAAATCAGTTTAATACAAAGAAATACCACAGTAAGGTTTAAGAATAAAAATTTTATTATCTTTAGAATCTTAAATCAGCAGTAAGAAAAAGTCTATTTAAAAAAATCAATCAATATAATTAAAATACTGTTTCTTTTCCAAAGATTCAGCATAAACCAAAGTCTCATATGCATAGCTTCAGAAGTTATATGCAGTAAACTATATTAACTTAATTTAAAAAAATAAACAAAAGCTATATTAACCTATAGGAAGAGAGCAGGAGTTGGTAAATCTCGCCTTTTTGCATTGATCTAATCCATGGATTATAAGACATTGACTGCCTCTGTAAGCGTGTTTAAAAAAAAAGATAGCAGACATACTGAGATCCCATTTGATTACTCTTTGAAATGGGTCACAGCTGTATAATATAGAGACAGCAGATGGTATAACCAAATATTCTATCACTTGACATTATGGTCTGATAACTTCCCTAGCAGACCATTAGGTTCCAAAGAGGTCTTTAACATTCTGCTTAATGAAAGCAGATTGAATTTTCTACAATGGTGAGGACACCAGATTAGAAAAGGATTAATTTTACAGCCTAGTCATTTAGATTATTATTATTACCATCATCATTATCATAGCAATAGTATTAATACGGAGAGTTCACAGTTAAAAACATCAACACACACACACACAGAGAGAGAGAGAGAGAGTAATTTTACTAAAGAAAATTTTTGAGTACAGAACAATGTATATATTCATAAAAATTCTAGAACGTTTCAGTTCATTTCCAGTTTCCAATCTGAGCATCATGGATTAAAGTCTGTAAATTATTAAAGTTTGTGTGACTAAATCAATTATACCCAGATAGGATACAAACTTACAAATAGTTACTGAAGTATCATTAATAGTCACTGGCATTAAAATTCCTCATCAGTTGGATTATATGAAAAATGAAACCCTGCTGGAACTCTGATCTGACCAAGGAAACTTGGTATCATTCTGATCAGTCGTTCTCAGACTGCAAACAGTGCCTGGAAAGTCGGTTGTCTGGAGTTCATGCACAATGTGGTAGAAGGAGCATTATGGCTTGGAATCCAGTATTGAAATACTCTTTCTACCTGCTTTTAGTGTTATTGTTTTCCAGTTGGGGTTTTTTTGTTTGTTTGTTTTTTAAATTTTTTAGAAGGAGCTAGACAAGATGACTTATGAATTGTTTTCTTATTCAAAATTTTATAAACACAGAAATATACCAAGTCCAGTGAGCTGCCATTGAGTAGATTTCTACTAATAGCAACTCTTCTAAGATAAACACTTCTCCATAGGGAATTCCGGTGGCCTAATTTAGTAGGGAATTGTGGTGCTAACTCAATGGTGGCCCCATTTTGGAAGTTAGAGTCCACTAGTGGCTCCCATGGGAGAAAGCTGGCAATACTTTCTTGTGAAAAACCACTGGAGGGTCAGCTTTGAGTTGGTTTCAATTCCAAGGCAATCCGTTCTATTACAGGATTTCTAAGGTAGTAAACTCTATGCTACAAGCACTGTTGATGTACTGGCTAAAACCTTTGGCCACCAATTAAAAGGCCTAGAGTTCAAACCTTTCAGCTGTTTTGAGGGAGAAAGATGTGGCAGTGTTTATAAAAACATTATAGTCTTGATTGAAAACTCTAAATTATAGTTCTACAGTGTTTTGTATGGTCACTCTGAGTTGGAATTGACTCAACAGAACTGTTCTTGTGTGTTTGCTCTGTTTTAGTCTTTAAGGAAGTAGAATGCCATATATTTCTGCCACAGAGCAGCTGGTGTCTTTTAATTCTAGACTGTGCAGTTAGCAGACAAGCCAGGTATACTTTCAAAATTCTATAGCAGATGACTATTCAGACTTGGAGATACCACCTGTAGAAAGCTGAAGCAGAATGTACACCTCTCACCATATACAGAAATCAACGCAAGGTGGGCCAGGGACCTATGGGTAAATCCCCAAACCATAAAGATTGTAAGAGACAAAGTAAAGCCAAGATTACAACACCTAGCCCGTGATATGAAAAGGCTGACAAAATATAGCCAGAAATACACAACAAGAAGATGATAAAATTGATTAACAGGGTCTTCTAAAGATTAAATGCCTGTCTGCATCAAACTTGAAGTTACACATACCCAGCAAGTTTCGAGGTGACACAATGGCAAAGACACTTGGTGGTTGGAACTAAGAGGAATAATGATGGTGTGGTGCGTGCCACTGTTAGGAAGTGTACCCTTGTACACTTCCTATCATGAGATGATTCTGCTCTGGCCTGTTGAGCATCCATGTACCTGAGTCCACTTTTTGACAATGTCTTTGGTTTGGCATATATATATTCTTTATATAATATTTATATTATTTGTATATGAATAATATTAAAATACATAAAAAGAAATATATGTTAATATATATTCTATAATGTAGAATTCTTATAGACACTTAGATTTGGGGTTTTATATATTTTTCAGACACTGGAGTCAATAAATGCTGGAAAAGTATTTGCCAGTGCATATCTGATGGACCTAGACTACTGCATCAAAGCCTTACGTTACTGCGCAGGCTGGGCTGACAAGATCCAGGGGCGGACAATACCTGTTGGTAAGTAGCTTCAGGGAACCACCAGGAATCATAGGATGCAGGAGGAGATTACTGTAGAGCTGAACGATTCCTAACTCTCCCTTTAAAAAAAAATGTATTTTCTCCTTTACTTGGAAAAATTTCAGTTCTGAGCTTGAAAGTTCAGTTAAGATTTATCACATAGTTATTGAAATGGTTTTAATATAGTCACATAGAAGATAACACTATATATTTTAGAAAGCACTGAAATAAGAACAAACCTACTTTTGTAGAAATCTCCCTGGAGCTTTGGTGACCGAGTGGGTAAGGAATTGTGTTGTCACAAACATTTTATATGCATAGTCACTGATCAAGGTCTGCAAGGTACATACCTACCACAAGGCCAACTTTAGCCTTGTGATAAATGTGTTACCAGATGAAAAAGTATAAAATCTAAGTTATTTACAGTTTACTTAGGAAAATCCAATAACTTGGACAAAATAGCAAACATTCATTTAGAAAATTAGGTCAAAATTAATACATTAAGGTGTGAGGGAGGAAATCTTTTGATCTGCTTCTCTGAAAAACCAAACAAGAGGCCACAAGAAGGAGCTGACTTCACCACAAGATATTTTCTGGTTTTAAGCACCTTTGATTTAACCCAAATCCGTTTCATGACTTTTATCATTATAAACTGCTATCTTAGGGTTCACATTATCATTTAGTTAAATGTCGAGATATATGGGTATGCTCTTGTTATGTGCCATAGAGTTGAGTATGACTCACTGCAACTCTGTGAACAACAGATCTGAACCCTGTCCTATCCTGTGCCATCCACATTATCTCTGATGTACTTAAACCCATTCTTTCAGTCACTATGTCAATCTATTTCATTAAAAATTTTCCTCTCCTTTGCTGGCCTTCCACCTTCCAGGCATAACGTCCCTTTCCAAGAAAAACCCTCTCTTAAACACACAACCAAAGTATGTGAGATGAAGCTTCTCCATCTTTGCCTCTAAGGAGCAGTCACTGTACACTCTTGAAGATTTTATCTTTGTTCTTTTTGACAGTCCCTGGAAAGCTCAGTACTCTTATCCAACACCACAACTCAAAGACATCTCTTTTCTTCAGTAATGCTTTTTCATTGTCCAGCTCTCAGATGCATATTAAGTGATTGAAAAGACCATAGCATGAATCAGCTACACTTCAGTTTTCAAACTGACATTATTGCTCCTTAGAACTTTGGAGACATTCCTGATAGCAGACTTTCTCAATGCAGTACCTCTCCTGATCCTCTGACTGCTAAGATCAATCATGTTGATTGAGCATCCAAGTAAGATGAAACTGTTGACAATTTCAATTCTTTTCTCCATTTATCGTGAGGTTGTTTATTCACTTAGTGGTAAGGACATTGATCTTAAGATGTAATCCATGTGAAAGGTTGTAGTCTTTGATCTTCCTCATCCTTCAATATGAATTGTAACTTACTATCAAGAAAACAAAGGTCCTTACTGTTGAGCCAATGGGTAACCTCATGATAGGTGGAGAAAGGATTGAAGCTTAATGATTTAGTCTTCCTTGGGCCCACAATCAACACCCTTGATAGCAGTAGTTAGGAGATAAGGAGATGTACTCTTTTGGGCAAGTCTACTGTTAGAAACCTCTCCAAAATATTGAAGAAGAGTGATGTCAGTTTGAAGACTAAGATGTGCTGGGTTCAGACCATGATCATTTCCGTGATTAATGATTCATCTTCAGGCTAGACAATAAATAAAATGACAGACGAATACTTCTCAGTTGTGGTGTTGGGGAAGAGTACTAAATATCCCAAAAGAATGAACAGGTATGCTTTAGAAAAGGTGCATCCAGAGAGCTCCTTGGCAGCAAGGTTGTCTTCATCTCCTATTCTTTGGACATGTTGCTAGGAGATATGATTCCTTGGATAATGATACTGTTCTTGGAAGGGTAGAGGGTCAGTGAAAGAGAGGAAGAGCCCCATTGACACAGTGACTGAAGCAATGGTACAGTGATTAGTTGACACTACAATATTTCAAGAAGTACCATATGATGAATGGTCAATGATAATGAAGAAAAACACTCAAGCTATATTGAAAGCACTAGTGAAAAATAAGTATACCAAAACTGGGACCCATTCAACATGTTTCATCTAACAGATGCAGTCCTGGACATGCTTTTCAGGCTATACCAGGAAATTAGGAGGATAACTATCTAGACAACTCACTAAGAAACCCATATTTGTTCTCATTTGTCTCATTCAACAGGATGAGGAGATTATTGGAAAATATAAACAGAAACTGCCAAAAGAATGGTACAGTGACTGTAGATTCCCGCTATCTTATTTTGATGCTTTCTGAATCTTTCAAGATTTTGCCTACAGCATCTCTCTATATTACAACTCAAGGCTTGAATTTTCTTTTCAGTTATTTCAAAATCAAAGTCTTCCCTTTTATTTTCCAATTCCAACTTCTTGCACATTACACACACACACACACACACACACACACACACACACACACACACA
>NW_006399891.1:927071-965426 GCF_000299155.1 Elephantulus edwardii | reverse complement strand
CACACAGTGCAATGGTAAGAAGGTTTGCCGCAATCCCAGAAGCATGTGGTTCAAATCCATCAGCTGCTCCTCAAAAGAAAGATTGGGTAATCTGCATCTGTGTGATTTCCTGCCTCTGAAAACCCACTGAAGAGTCATCTGTAAATTGTTTTTGATTCAACAGAATAACAAATACACCACACACACACACACACACACACACACACTTCGGTAGCCTAGTAGTAAAGAACTGGACTGCCAACCCAAAGACATAGGGTCTGAATTCACAGAGGCTCCACCAGAAAAAACGTTGTGCAATAATCTACATGTGACTTTTTTGTCTTTGAAAACCCAGTGGAGGATCAGCTATGAGTCTGTTCTGACTTGATGGTACATAACAGCGATGCATTACTTATCTCCTATGCTTTTCTCTCCCATAGTCTTAATCTATCATCCCGTGGATGTCTCATATGTTTGTCTAAATATGACTGTTGCCTGTGTTTTATTTTCCAGATGGAGAGTTTTTTAGTTACACAAGACATGAACCTATTGGTGTATGTGGTCTAATTTTTCCTGTAAGTTGGTCTGTTGTATTTTGTTAAGATCAATAATAATATTCTAAAGCTATTCAGTTTGGTGAACTTAACCAAATTCAAAAGAATTTGCTAAATGAGGCACATTACAAGTTTCATTCAATGTGTATCTCCAGGGAAATGAATTCTTGGATAAAAACTCAGTTGCCCAGAAACTTATCTATATCTTGGCCTATCACTCTAAAGATTTTTTCAAATTACAGTAATGGCAAAATTTAAATTTTGATTTCACAGGTTCTTTTGAAAAGCACATTTTGTAACATTTTCTTTTTAAGACCCATACTTTACAAAGTGAAGTATCACATCACTGGCCATCAGCAGTAGGACACCATCATAGATAACGTACCAGGTCTACTACTCTCCAACACACTGTATCCCCTTGTTAGGAGGTCTCCTCATGGAGAATAGTAGCAACGAGACTGTTCAAGTCCTAAAAGAATTATTTTATTAACTTAAAATTATAAAAATGCTACAGAGGCTTTTGGAGACTAGTTAAAACACATTCCATCTTTAGATTAACAATTCTAATCCTCTAAATTCCTGTTAGAAAAGGTAGTAGTCTAAGCAAATCATGAAAAAAAATTTTTTTGAAACCTCACTGACAGGAGCCTATCTAAATTATTTCACATTGACTGGCCTATTAGAAAATAGAAAGATGGCAAAGAGTCCTAAAGTTATTTCCTGAGAAAGTGATGATAAGGCTGTTTTTGTTCCAGTGAGACTGAAACATAAACATATCAGCATTTTGAATGAATCATTAATTTAAAAAGTTGGTGAAATACATATAATCTTGAATACTAAGGACATGTACTATTATACTAGTTAGTGTACTAATGGATGTGTGAACTAGTCACTCGCATGGTGGTCAATGGGATCTCAGCATGTACAGCGTGACCAGGCATGGAGAGCAAATCACTTTCCAGAATTCACAAAGCAAGTTATCATGAAGCCAGTCTTAAGATGTCTTTGCTTATTAACAATATATTTGTTTTAAAATGAAATGCTATTTACTAGTACTGTCGACCTTTGGGAGAAAAGAATCACTGAATGGTTTGAGCACATAATTTACACTTTGTTTTATAGTCAGGATCAACTTCCTAGGCATCTAATAATCTTTTTTATAGTGGAAATAGAACTCCATATAAGAGCATTTCATTAAATTTCATGACTGTCTCTGCTCTTTCCTTACTGAATTGAATAATAGATTCCAATAAAATAGCTCAGATTTTTGGGCAGCACCACAATTGCTTTTTAATATCTCTATGGTAAGAATAATGGAGGAGTTAGAATAGGAAATATGTCTTCCAGCAACATAACAATTCTGTTGTTCAATATTGTTTTCTAGTGGAATGCCCCGATGATTTTGCTTGCTTGTAAGATAGGGCCTGCCCTTTGCTGTGGAAACACTGTAATTGTCAAACCAGCAGAGCAAACTCCTCTCACTGCTCTTCATGTGGCATCTTTAATAAAGGAGGTAAGTCACATATCACAAACCATTGAGTAGGGCAAGGTTCAGATCTGCTTTTCATTAAGGCCCTATGAATTGTAGTCAACTTGATGGTACCTAACAACAGCATCACAAATAAAAATAGACATGCGAACTCAGGAGCCATAGTTTAGGACAGAAATGTCACTGGCTCTCCTGTACACTATTTTCACAGCAGGTGGCTCCTGGCCCACGATGGGCAGCCTTTAGCATGACCCTGCCTTGAATTTCTGGCAGTCAATTCAAATCAGCCTTGTTTGGTGTATAACAATCACTGATTGCCACTTTTTTGTTTCTTTTGTCCATCTTTTATGAATACAAATGAAATTTGAAATTTATGCAGCTTTCTTTTATATGGTAAAGTGTTTATTTGTAACTGCCATGTGGTGGTGGTGGTGGTTGCTTTGTGCTATCAAGTTGCCTGCGACTCGTAGCGACCTATGTACAACAGCCCTAAACCCTGCTCTATCCTGTGCCAATTTTATTGTCTCTGACACATTTATTCCCATTACCCCAGTAACCGAGTCAATCCGTCTCATTGAGGGTCTTCCTCTCCTGTGCTGTCCCTCCATTCTTCCAAGCATGATGTCCTTCACCAAGGACTGGTCCCTCTTTGCAACATGTCCAAAGTATGTCAGACAAAGCTTCAGAGTCCTTCCCTACAAGGAGCAGGCAGGTTTAACTCTCTCCAAGAGTAACTTGTTTGTTCTCTTAACAGTCCATGGTATATTCAATAATTTTCTCCAACACCACAGCTCAAAGGCATTAATTGTCCTATCATCTCTAGTCATTGTCCAGCTCTCTGATATATAGCAAATGATTGCCAAGACCATGGCCTGTATCAGGCACACCTTGGTCTCCAGACTGACATCATTGCTCTTCAGTACTTTGGAGAGGTCTCTGACAGCCGACTTTCCCAGTGCAGTATGTCTTTTAATTTCCTGGCCGCCCGTGTCAAGAGTGTTGAATTGTGGTAGCTCTGTAGAATTGCACTAGTTCATCCAGGCTTGCTACTATCCAAAAGATCTGTACTAATAATATGCCACTCAAACTACCTCAGAAGAAAGTCCTTGTAGGCTGTCCAAAACATGAGCCATTCTTAATCACACAGAGTACAGTTCTACCCTGACATGCTTGGGGCATTGTAAATGAGTCATTCAGTGACAACTTCTTAGTTCTTGGCTCAATTTGGTGATCCTTGGTTTGCAGCTGCAGCGTTGCGTGACATTCTTCCTCAGGTTCACTTATCCTGTCCTCCGTTTTATGAACACACAAGGCATGGGGAATCCATACCCACCCTATTCTGGAATGTTAACAGGATTGATACAATCTTCAAATGCCTTATTCCCCAAAAAGCATCATAAGTATAGGAGTTAACCATTAGCAAATATTTTTGGGAGATAACTTTCAACTGATAAGACTCAGATTATTCTTTTGGAGTATCTATGATGAAATTAAGGAGCTCTGTGGGCAGCCTCATTCTGTTAAAGTTTACAGCTTTAGAAGCTCAGTGGAGTATGACTGTGAATCAGAATCAATTAGATGACGATGGATTTGGCTTTTTGTTTGTTTGCACAATGTTTAATTGCTCACCTGTTAACTTGAAAGCTGAAGACTTTCAAGCAACAAGTAGTTCCAAAATGGCAAGACTTTGCATTTGCTCTCATAAAGATGACAGCACGGGGAATCCTGTGGGGAAATTCTACTCTGCTCAAAAGGGCAGAACTGATGAGCTCACTCATTGACACAGCAGCACTGGGATTTGAGATGGTTATTATTAGAACAACAATGCTTAAAAATCAAATGTAGATTTATAATGAAGAAAAATCATCCTTTGAGAATGAAACATTTGTGGCTCTTTTATGTATCCTAAATGAAATAAGAATAATAAATATCCTTAAGTGACTGTTTCTTTATAGGTGACACAGTAGTTAAGCACTGGACTTCTAAACACAGTGTTGATTGCTTGAACCAGCCGCTCTACAGAAGAAAGATAAGCAATAGTACCGAGGAAGAGCTACAGCCTTGGAAGCCCCATGGGGACATCCCACTCTTCCCCTTGAGTCAGAATCAGCTCCATGGTGATGAGTTTGGGAGAGGCATTTATAAGATCAGTGTAAAGAGATAGTTTCGACCCAATAGTCTCCTCTACTTTCATAGAATTAAGTTCTCAGTTTTGCTGTTAACTTTTTGTTTTCCACCTTTTAGGCAGGGTTTCCCCCAGGAGTGGTGAATATTGTGCCGGGTTATGGACCCACTGCAGGAGCAGCCATCTCTTCCCACATGGATGTCGACAAAGTGGCGTTCACAGGATCAACAGAGGTGAGACCATTACACAGGCAGTGACAACGAATGTCTGCCTCTCCAACTGTCAGAAGCATGCTTTACATGACAATTTCTGAGCTGACATTTCCTTAAAAAAAAATTCTTTCCAATGATTCGTTCCTCATTCTAATCTTCAAGTATGTTCTATACATTTATACATATGTGAAGACTAGGATATGAGTATAAGCAGAAAGAGTTTAGATGAGATGAAATATTTGTCACAAGCTCAGGAATACTGAGAAAATGATTCTCAATGTATTCATTATCTTCGTACCATTTAGATATTAGCATGTTTGTAATAAAGTTATGACAAAAATTATAATTAAGGTCACAGTGATTTACATAAATGAACATAATTTTACTGTGTGAAATATAGAAATTAAATAGCAAAGTCTAACTCTCCACTCCTTTTTGGAGGAACCATGGCACGATTCTAAATTCTCAGCCACCCCCTGGGAACCAATAAATTGTGTATGCCTGGCCTACAGTCATCCAGATTAGCAGGGTCACCACCTGAAGAGCCGTGTACCTTTCACTGAAAGAACTGAAAGATAAACAAACATCTTGTCTTTTGATTTTTCTGACTGCTGGTGCCAAGGGTGTTGATTATGGATCTGAGTAAGATTAAATTATTAACAGCTTTAGTATTTTCTCCATCTATCATGGTGCTGTCTGTTGGCCTGGTCATGAGTATGTTTGTTTTTTTGATGTTGAGATGCAGTCCATATTGATCCAATCACCTCACTAGTAGGTATATATCCCAAGAAAAGAGAACTGCACTAGAAACATACTCTCATATTTATTGCAGTGTTATTTACAATTGCAAGGGGTTGGAAATAATCCAACTCATCAATGGACAAGTGGCTAAAGAAAAATGAGTACATGCCTATAATGGGGTAGTATGAACTAATTAATGAACTAACTAAGAATTAATGAAACAATGTATAATATGGATAAATCCAGAGGAAATTATGCTGAGTGACATGTCAGTCACCAAAAGGTCATTTATGGTAGGTGGTGGTTGTTGTTGTGTACTGTCAAGTCAGAACCGACCCATAGCTGACTCTGCAGTGGGATTTCAGAGGCAGTTAATCGCGTGGGAGAAGAGTGTCTGTCCTTCTCCCTCGGAGCAGCTTGCTTTGAACGTCATGCTTTCAAGATTACAGCACAGCTTCTTACCACTAGGCCACCAGAGCTCCCTTTTTATGATCTTATACCACTTACAGTATAAGATCAATAATATAAAATCCTAGGAAATGTTTCACTACTATTGAGGCCACTATGACTCACAGAGATCCTATAAACAACAGATCAGACCTTGCCACATCTTGCACTTACACACAGTTATAATCATTCTTGGTTGGTTAACAGAGATATAAATCAAAGGGGGAGGACAAAAATTACCATGTTCACTTGAAAAAACCAAAACTTTGACTTGAGTCACTTGTGTGTTCCCCCTACATCACTGTAGTCCACTGTCATGGCTCCTATACAGGGTGGACCCAGCAACTCTACCAAAGTTTCTTTAAAAAGACTATAATAGTGCTAGTAAACAGTTATATGTCTATGAGGCAGTACTACACGGTCCAACAAGATCATTATATACACAAACTAGCTCAATGAAAATGGGTTGCATTTATTTTTTATAATATGTGGTAAAAATAGTTCAAGAACACCCTAAATTTTAAGCCTACACTCAGCGAGTATCTCATTATCTCCTGTTCAGTCTTGATGGAGACTTAATTTTTGAGTGAAAGGGAGTTCATATATGATGAAACTACTTAGTCATTGTTGTTATACAAAAAGTTTACGTAACAAAAATATAAAGCTTTTCATTTATACCGAGAAGTCCTGTAGATGTAAAGGTGCCCAATCTTAAAATTTTCCATTTTTAATGTTTCTCCCAAATGAAATTTAACTATGGCACACACATCGTATACATTTAGTATACTCATGGAAGCTGGTAAGCCCCTACTTTGTTAAACCTCATTCCAGGTTGGTAAAATGATCCAAGAAGCTGCTGCAAAGAGCAATCTGAAAAGGGTGACCTTGGAGCTCGGTGCCAAGAACCCCTGCATCGTGTTTGCGGACGCTGACTGTAAGTACAATCTACTGTGCCAACTTGTCACCTGTCATTTTGGTGGTGTGTGATAATGTCACAGAATGAATTTGAATTTACAGAAGGATTTACTTTGAAAATCAAAATGTAAAGTAATTTTCAGGGTTTGGGGACATCACTTGGACCTGGTTTGTTAGTTTGATGCAATCTATAGAAGTTGCTTCTCAAGTTGTAATCAGTAAGAATAAAAGAAGAAGATACAAATCAGGCAGAAAAAGAGTAAGAGCAGAGCAAAGTTTATTAGGCAAGATAAAAGCATCCATAAAAGGCTAACAGTGTGTGTCCCTCATTGGCTCTTCATTTCTGTAAGCTCGCTCCTTCCTTACTTTACTTGCCACAGTGACTGCCTCCTTGCATCACCTCACTGACTCCTGCTGGGTGGACAGTTGTCCGATGTTGATCCATTCCACTGGCTGGTGCCATAATTCTGTTTTGCGCTTCTTCTATGGAACCACATTACCATGTTCTCTTTTTTCTCTCTGACCCCAACAGTTGTAATCAAATAGCACAGTCCAATATGGACTTTGATGTGGAGATTGCCCATCCTTCTCTCATGAAGCAGCTGGTGGATTCAAACTGTGTGCCTTTGGAACACAGTTAATGCCACTAGGCCACAAGAGCTCTCTAGGATGTTACATAGGAGATTAAAAAAAAAAAAAAGAAAGAAATGGGGTCACCAGGGAAGAGTTCCACAGAAGAGTTAAAACATAAATAATCAGAGTTCAAAATTACTCTTCAAAATCCCATAAATTCCCTAAACATATAACTTATAGGTAAGTCTAACACATAAGTTATTTCTTCCCAATTTGGAATAAATTACTACTCATTTCAGCAGAACATCAAAGTAAATGGTTTATATCTGGGACGTTATTGCCATATAACTGTCTTATCTGAGAACTGCAAACTGGGCACCAAAACGTAATCAGACTTGATGTTCTTATATGTTTTTTATTAAAATTTAAAAATCAAGGTGTTCAAAACCATGTTACATCCCAAAATCTCCAGCAAGAGTTTCCTCCTTACCATTACCAAAGTTTTCTGGTAGCCTCAGATATTCACTGGCATTTGACGACACAATACCATCCTCTGTCAACTATTGTCACATATTCACCTTTACTCATGTGTCTGGGGTTTTTTCCTCAGATTTCTATGAGAACATAAGTCATTATAGATCAAGGTCAACAATAGTGCCCTTGTCTTATCCTTAGTACATCTACATTGACTATGTTTCTAAAATAAAGTCACTTTCATAGGAACTAAAGATTAGTGTGTCAACATATCTTTTTTGAAGAAGTAAAACTTAACTCATAATAGCAGTCAAAATATATTTTTGTCCCTCTGTATTGCATGTAATGATATATATTATATATTAGTGTATCATTAATTACTTTAAGTTTAAAAACGAGATAGATGTATTTTCAGACATGCTGAAATTGGTAGGAGCAACTATAAAAACAGTCATTTCACATCTGTCAATTTCTTTCATTCTGGCCAATAAAATCATTAGATCAAAAGGCTGGAAGAAGATGACACTGTTTTAGTAATTTCTTTTTTTTAATTACATTTCCTTGTTGGACTCAGTGATAGATAAGGCTTAATTTTTCCCCCAAATGAAGCTTAATATGTTCAGCAAAGATCTACTACTTAATGCATTTTTCTAGGGAAAACATCTCTTACTTTTTCTAGCATCTCTTTTCAAATACTAGCAGAAAGGGGACTTACTAACTTTCTGTATTCTACAATACCTAATATCTATTTCTATCATACATCTTGCCACCACTATCCCTCAAGTATATTTAGATAAACACATAAATCTGATACACATCTTTTTAAAAGAACACAGGTTCATCTTCACTTTTCTGCTTATGCATATGTCCCAGATCTCCACTCTTTGTCTTAAATGAAAAGTGGCTTTTTGGCTTTTGTCAGGTCATTAGTAGCAATAAAATTTACAATCTTAAGTGTACTTACCATGTTTCTTGTTCTTGCAAAGCACTGTGCTTCTGTCAGTCTGGAGTCACTGTGGAGGATCCCACTTCTGACACCACCTGCAAAGAGTGAAGGTGATGTGGGGGCAGCTGAGTCTGAATTGCACTAATTCCACAAGAGAGAACAATACCAAACCACAATGTCCAGCAGAGAAGTCTATTCCTAATAGGTCATATACGGGCCTTACACTCCTACACAATACCCACACATACCTCACAGAAACATACTTCACAATTATGGGATTTATTAGGGAAGTAACAGGTTGCAAGTTCTGCTGGAAACAGGATACAATTCCTCAGTCAGGACAACTTCTCAAGTATATTCACAGCCTCTTTGACTTTCAACTTCATGGCTTTAGGTCAGGTAAGTATTGCAAAGCTGTGCTAGTCCTGTCAGTTATGGTGTCTTATCTTAAATCTTTTAGCGAGCTTGTGTTCATAGAATTGCCTTTATTGTTAATTAATAGAAAAATTCCTTTACATTTATTATTATATATTCTACAAAAGTGGCAAGAGTTCTGATTTTACCAAACCCTTCTATAAAGTGATTCTGTTACAACTTGACTAGATATTAATAGTTTAAAAAAATTTGAAAAGCAGACTGGTGTTAGCATATTAGATAATCAGTATTTACATAGTTAAGTGAAATGAAACTTTTAGTTTCATCCTGTTTAGGATCTAATGAAGTAATCTAAACTTTCCTTTTAGAGAAATATTTAAACCATCTCATAAAAGCAGATAAGATTTTGTAAACATAAAAAAAGTAATAATATCACATTATTTACATAGTAAATTTTCAAATTCTTTCTGAGAATAAAGTAATAAAGTGGGGGACAGATTTTGAGAATTAGATTTTTTTCCCCTATGTATCGTTTGTTCTATTAATTAGGTGAAACATTTTTAATTACTTAAGGTACTAGAATATTTAGATTTTCACTGTTATCTTATTAAAACCAGAGGCAGGAAAGAAATATTCTTTTATAAAACTACTTTTCAATAGAAATTTTTATGAAGAGAATTTGCAAAGAGAATTAATCTTATATTTTTAGTAATGCTGATATTAAAACTTTCATAATACATTTATTTGCTGGTTTTAAAGATATATATTTATATTAATATTCTTCTCATATTAAGCAAAGGATCAGAAAGATTAATTTTTCAGTATCTGGTTAGAGAAAGAATATACTGAGTCTATTAAACTCACAATCTTTCTACACAATCATATTTTCTCTTGGATATATACATAAAAATATATATAAAACAGCTCTTTTTCAATCTTGTGTCTTCCTTACAGTGGACAGTGCAGTTGAGTTTGCACACCAAGGAGTCTTCACCAACCAGGGCCAAAGTTGTATCGCTGCTTCAAAGCTTTTTGTGGAAGAAGCAATTTATGATGAATTTGTTCAAAGGAGTGTTGAGCGAGCAAAGAAGTACGTTTTTGGCAATCCTCTGACCCCAGGAGTAAATCATGGCCCACAGGTGGGTATAAAATGAAAAGAAATGGTATTATCAGAAGAGAAGCTTTTTCTTCTTTGGACCAGGTTTTGTGGGTTTTGTTGCTGTTGTTTTTTTTAATAACGTAGGGTTCTTTCATATCTATTTATCTTTTTAATATAAAGCTTCATCTGTATAGTGATGTAGAGTAATTAATATAACTCTAGTGATAAAGAAAGCATCCTGTTCTGGTGTTTCCCAGTTTTTGTGGGTGGGACATGCTATAGATTAAAGATGTGAGAAAAAAATAAAAATGATAGAAAGACCTTGTTTTATTTATAAATTTACAACTTTAAAGTATTTGGAGATTTTTACTCAGGTGTTGCTGCTGTTGTGTGCCATCGAGTCACCTGCAACTCATAGTGACCTTATATGCAATAGTTCTGAAGTCTAACCTATCCTGAGCAAGTCTCACTGACTCAAACACATCTCACACCTAACTCCATTACCCTAATTGCTATGTCTGTCCTTCTCATCCAGGGTCCTCTCCTATACTGTCCCTCCACCCTTCCAGTTTGACATCCTTCTCTAAGGACTTGACCCTCCTGGCCACATGCCCAGTGTATGTGAGAAAGACAAAATCCTTGCCTTTAAGGAGAAATTTGGGTTCACCCGTTCCAAGACAGACCTGTTTTTTTCTGACAGTCCATGCTATATTCAATGCTCTTCTCCATCAACACAACTCAAAGGCATCCATTATTTTCTGTCATCCTTAGTCATTATTCAGCTCTCTGATGCATAGCAAGTAATTGCAAAGACTACAGCCTGGATTACCTTAATCTTTACACTGACATCATTGCTCTTCACTATTCTGGCAAGGTCACTGACAGCAGATTTTCCCAGTGCAATTTGTCTTTTGATTTCCTAACTGCTGATACCAAGAGTGTTTATTGTGGAGCCAAGCAAGCTGAAATTATTGACAGCCTCAATCTCTTCTCCATCTATCATGGCATTGTCAATTGGCCCAGTGATAAGAATTTTTGTCTTCTTGATGTTGAGCTTCAATCCACATTGAAGTCTACAGTCCTTGATCTTCTGCAGCAAGTGCTTCACATCATCCTCAATTTCAGCAAGCAAGGTTGTGTCATCTGCATATCTCAGGTTGTTGATAAGTCTTTCTCCAATCCTGATGCCACATTCTTCCTGATAAAGCCTAGCCTCCTGAATGATCTGTTCTGCATATAGTTTGAAAAGGTATGGAGACAGCACACATCCCTGACACACTCCCTTCCTGATTTTGAACCATGCAATTTTCCTTGCTCTGTTCTGAGGACTGCTTTCTGGTCTGAGTATAGGTATCACAGGAGCACAATTGAGTGTTCTGGGATTCCTATTCTCCTCAAAGTTAGCCACAATTTGTTGTGATCAACATAGTCAATGCCTTTGCATAGTCAATGAAACACAGGTAAATATTCCTCTGGTAATCTCTGATTTCGGCCAAGATCTATCTAACTTTGGCTATGATGTTCCTAGTAATCTACCCTCCCTCTTCTATACTCAGCTTGCACATCTGGCAGCTCTCTGCTAATGTACTGTTCCAGTCTTTTTTTTTTTTAATATTCTTCAGCAGGATCTTGCTTTTGTGTGATATTAGTGATACTGTTCTATAATTTCCAAACTCTATTACATCACCCTTTTTTGGAATGGAAATAAATATTACTCCCTTCCAGTCAGTTGGCCTGGTAGTTGTCCTCATGTGTCTCACAATGAATCTCCACAACTTTCTTCTGGGTCAACTCAAGCTCCAAACTTTTCACCTAGCAGTGGAGGGCATTATCCTTCTGCATCACCCAGGTACTCCCAACCAACACTGTGATTTCCTTAATCAGTCAATATTACAGAAGCCTTCTCTTTTTGTAATATAGAATTCAATATTACACACTCACTCAGGTTATTGATATTGTTGGGTGCCATCAAGCTGACTACGACTCACAGTAACCCTATAGATCTGGGCCTGCATCATCCTCATAAACTCTGTCCTGCTCAAGCCCATTGTGGTAGGCCCTGAATGACCACACTCAGTATCACACTGAATTATATAACATGGTTTCTGATATTAAGCAGTACTTAATATACTCTGAATGTGGAGGTTGGGTATGTGCATCCAGTAAATAACTTTATGAAAATGCTGTCTGGATATTGGAAGATTGTGAAGAGACAATGTGCAAGTGAAGTGTGCACAGACAAAGAAGAGGGAAAAAAGAAAACAAACCTATTTAAACAGTAAGAAGACAGTAAAATGGCAAGAAACTTCCAACTTTACTTCCTGAATCTCCTCTTCCCTCCCCACCAGTTTAATCCTTACCCCACCACATCTGGGGTAGAAAGGCACCTTTAACGAAGACTAGGGTGAGCTGGCATTAGGGAATCATGTAATTTCTCTATCAGCCAAAATAAGGATTGAGGTCACAGTCGTGGTGATAGTATGTGCATTCTGACTCGTGTTTTGTTGTCGTTGTGTACGGTTGAATAGAAACTGACCCATCCATAGATGACCTTTCAGCAGGTTTTCAGAGGTAGTAAATCAGAGAAGACTGACCGTCTCTCTCCCCCAGAAGAGCTGGTAGATTTGAATGACATGCTTTCAGATAGGGAGCACAGCTCCTTAACACTAGGCCACCTGAGCTTCCTTTCGGACTTATTGTATGCTTAAAGAACTGTCCCATAGTATACAAAGACAAAAATTTTTACAGGAGTGGTTTTATAGGATTTTTTTTCCTTCTTCTTCTGCTGAGCCACTGGAAATCTGCACTTTTCAGTTAGCAGTCAATCCTTTTTTAAAAAATTATATTATTTTATTTTAAATTTATTTCAATGAAAGTTTACAGAGACTTCGGATTTCCATTCATTCATCCTTACACTTTACTCCCTGCCCACCCTTTCCCCCATTCAGTTTTCTTTTTGAAAAGTAAAAGAAAAAATTCTTTCATTGTTATTCAATCTCTCTTCTCAAATCCCCTCCTCTTTGTTGCTTTCATTCTGGACTCCTGTCATGACAGTAATCCTTTTAACCCTTGTTCCACCAGGATTTCTTTGAAACAATGGGCTAACTTTAATGTCAATGCCTGAGGCTCTCTCACATGTGTACCTAGCATTCCAAACTGAAGCTCAGGACTCATTCATTCTTTCTTATAAAAAAACATTTCTTAAAAACCACTGAAATGTTAGACCATGTGTCATATATTTTGCTTTAAAGTATAATTAAGTTCAGACTAGAAACTGGAATCGTGTTTCCTGACCATCCAGCAGAATTTGAACTGGGAAGGGTCCTCATCAGAATGTGGAATCCAAAGACATGGATTGGGTCAAAGTAATACTACAGATTTAAAGGTCTGTGTCAAGTCCAGAAAGGTCTGATATCTAAGTTATGTCTATTTAGAGGGAGCCCTAGTGGCATGGTCCTTAGGGAGCTTTGCTGCTAACTCAAAGATAGTGACTCTCTAGCAGTTTGAATTCATCAACTCTTCTAACGGAGAAAGATGAGAAATCCCCTGTGTGCTTTAAAGCCTCCAAACCCCCATGGGAGGATCAGGTTTGAATTTGTTCCTACTCGGAGTCAAAACGATGAAGAAAAAGATATCTGCTTAAACCCAGTGTACATACTCTTCTTTTCCTTTTTCCAGTTTTTTAAATTTTAGTTATGCCCAATGTGTTCAGGTAAGTGTGTTGGATTGTGAACAGGAATTTATTCCAAAGTAAGTAAAGGGTAGTAAAGGTATAAAAAGATTTATCTGTTTACATTGCCCATTTGCTTTTCGTACATGGTATAAAACAAGAATGCAATACAAAAACTTTAAGGTTTATTTCCAGAAAAGTTATAAGAACAAATACACAAAGACTGAATTACAGTCCCTGCCAACTGTGTTTATCCAATATTTTAAATAATAACAATATATCACGTTTACAGGTCAGGCTATGTTTTACTGTCACAAACCACTAACTAATACCTCACCCTTCTTTTTGGATTTTGTTTTTCCAAAAGATTAACAAGGCCCAACACAACAAAATAATGGAACTCATTGAGAGTGGTAAGAAAGAAGGGGCCAAGCTGGAATGTGGAGGAGGCCCCTGGGGGAATAAAGGTTACTTTATCCAGCCCACAGTTTTCTCCAATGTGACAGATGACATGCGAATTGCCAAGGAGGAAGTAAGTCGTTCCATTCTGTTCTGTTTCTGTGTGTGTATCCAAAGTGTCCACTTACAGGTGTCAGTTCTTTAAAGTCTGAGTTCTTTAAATATGTTTTCAATAAATATTATCTTTTGTTTCTATTATTGACAAACATTTATTTGGTATTCAGACTAAAAATAGTAAAGAATCAACTTAGATGACCAGAAGTTGTCCCTATATTTTTTAGACATTGTACTTCCTAGTTTTCCTAGGCAGTTAAATATGTATCTTTGCAACTAAAATAAGCTTAAAAATTATTTAGAGATGCTACAAATAACTAGGAAAAGTTTGCTTTGTTGTTGTTGTTAAGTGCCATCGAGTCATAAGTGACTCATAGCAATCCAATGAACAAAAGACCTAAACACTTGTATGACTTTCATTTTCTCCAGGTTCTTTTTTTTTTTTTAATATATTTTAATTTATTTATTTTTCATTTCAATGAACATTTACAGAGATAATGGAATTCCATTCATTGTAGCACCCTTCTCCCCGCCCACACCACCTCACCCCTCCCCCCCCTTTGCTCCTCTCCTTGAAAAGCAAAAGAAAAACTCCCTCATTGGTACACAATCCCCCCCGCACCTCCCCCAATCCCACCCCCTACCCCAAATATTATCCACTCTGCAACCCTCATTGCGGTTCTTAGAGTACCTTAGGGACACTGAGCAAGAGTTATAAAATGATTATAAAATGTTATAAAATGAAAAGATTGATCTGTTGACTATAGACCGTGATGATGTTGTATTAAGACACTGATAATTGAATACACTGAATTGTAACATATTTTCATTCATCAAACTTGTATTTCACACTCATGAGAGCTCTTTTTCTTGCCCCAACAATGCCATCATAGAAGAGGGAAAGTTCAGAATCGGAATTAGAGTTGCAAACAGAGATACAAATAGGAAAAGCAAAATGAAAGTATGTCTATAAATTACTTAGTATAAATGAGTAGTTACTCAAGGTTAATAGAATTTGGTAATTTTTGCACTTAGTGACAGATACTTGTCTGTTTAGATCTGCTTATGTCTTGAACAACATTAGGAAGAACTAAGGGAAAAATACGTCATGACCCCAGGTTAGCACACTGTAGAGAAGGATGTGAGCTACTGTAGTAATGAGACACTCTCTCTGCAATGTGAGAATTGGCTAAAGTTTGAGTCCTCTGTAACATCAGAACAAAATCTTATATTGTTTCATTAAAATATTTTCCCCTCAACATTCTGGTTTCTCTGGCATCTAACTAACTATGGGGGAAAATAATCTAAGGCCAATAGAAGATCTGATATAGTAACATGTGATATTTAGCAGATCATTATTAAGCCTTGCATATATAAAAAAAATTATCCAGTAGAACAAGCTTGACTTTCTCTGAATTGCTATTTGTATATTCTGTTCCTTTTGAAAGATAAGGAAAACTTGGGGAAGAATGAAAAATTTTCCTAAATGAGTATGAAATTCTGAAGTCAATGATTTAATGTACCATCATAAATTCTTAGAAACCTTAATTTCTTACAAAAATTAATATTGAAATATTTACTTGTACTCTATCATCTCCTAAAGATGATTTAACATGTAAATGTTACCTGTCTTTACTTTTTGTCCCCACAATTACCTATTTTTATTTTTAAACATCAAGTTGATAGAAGTAGGAAATTCTTAATCAATTTAGCATACTTTCAAAGAGGAAAAAAATTCATACTATAATTTTAAATTGTCTTAATCTATTATTAGTTGACCTCTTTACTCATTCCCTCTGGTGTAGATATTTGGACCAGTCCAGCAAATCATGAAGTTTAAATCTTTGGATGAAGTGATCAAGAGAGCCAACAACACTTACTATGGCTTAGTGGCGGGAGTCTTTACCAAGGATCTTGATAAAGCTGTGACTGTGTCCTCTGCTCTGCAGGCTGGGACAGTGTGGTAAGTCAGCCCTAAATCATATGGTCTTCCTCTGGTAACCACAGCAACAAATAACCTTGAGCCATTTTAAACATGGATTTTTCCATTTGGAATCACTTTTGGCATTGCTGGGAAAGCAATTGCTGTCTTTAAATGTCAAATAAAAACCCTTATATCCAACATCTTGATATTGCTTACCCAAAATATTGTATTGATAGAATGTACATTGCCAAAAGAAGCTAGTACAAATTCAGTTAACTGAGACTGTAGTAGTCAGTAAGGGATTCTGGAGGAATACATCGTTGTATATTGGATTATCAACCAAAAGATTAACATTTCAAATCTATCAGCTGTTCTGTGGGGGAAGGATGTGAAACCTGTTCCCATAAAGATTTATAACTTGAGTTGCCATGAGTGAAACTACAGCAGGTTTAGCTCATTTTCTTTTACAATTTTTCAGTTATTGTAAGATAAAATCTTAACAAGTGTACATTATGTCAAACTTATAGAAAACAAACTAAATTTCAGTGAGATTAAGTAATTTATGTAAATCATACAATAAATCACAGAGTTATTTCAGACTCCAAATCTCTGTCCTGGTTACACATTACATTCACTCGGAGCTTTTACAATGCTTTAAAAGAAAAAGGCTCAACAACAGAAATTGGTACAATCCATATGTTTAGCCCTCCTAAGCCCCAAACCAGTTTATATATTTTTTTTAATCAATGATTCTACTGGTTTTTAGTTGTCTATGAAATTAGATGTTTTCTTTCAACAGGTTTTTTTGTAAAAACAAGCCCTTCTCTAGATAATTGATGTGCATTAATGTATGAAAATGATTAATAATGCAACATTATATATATAAACATACGTTATTTTCATTTATTGAAGATGTACCATGCACTAAGCCCTATGAAATTTTACATATTCTTTTGCTTTTATCTGAAAACAACGCTGCTAAATGTTATCCTTATTTTACAAAGAAAAAAACCCCGAGAGCATGTCTGTCTCTATAATCTATCATAATAGCATCAAAGAAGAGAAAGTGTGAAACAATAGCATTTTCTCCTTTAACAGTATTTTTTCATCCTCTCTGCAGTGAGAATTATGTTATTAATTAGATTTACTGTTTACTTTGGCCACCAAGAAATTAATTGGAAACTCAAAAAATTGTTAATGGCCTTCATAAACGTCTTCCAGCTTCCCCCTAGTCAGGATATTAAATTATAATTTTTTAATTTAATAAAGTTATTTACGTTTATGTAGTTACATGAACAAAAATGTTAACATTTTAATTATAAAAATTCTTTAAACATTTTTCAAAGTATATAATAACATGAATGAATTATTAATCAAATATAATTCCTTCCAAAGCCTTGTTTAAATAAGTGCATTAAACCAAATAATGGGGGGAGAAATGAACTTTGTGACATAATACATGTTGAAACTGAACATTAAAATTGATTCCAGTATGCTAAATTTCCAAGCCTCAAGAAAATGACAAAGATTACTGTATATGGAGAGGAAAGAATGGCAACTCAGCAGTCTCAAGTCTCAGCACATGATATCCTTCCACATGTGACATATAAGCTATTCATTCTTTTAGAACCCAAACTACTGCTTCTTAGGGATGTGATGTACTACCAGAATCACTATCCACTCTAGTTTACAAAATGCTTTCTTACTGCATTACATATTATATATTGAAATTAACTGGAGTTTTTAAAATTTTCTTTGAATTCCAAAATAAGCACTTATTTCATAGGTTACCTACTTACCATAAAGGACTTTCTTACTTTTCAGGGTGAATTGCTATTTGGCAGCATCTGCTCAGAGTCCTGCTGGAGGATTCAAGATGTCTGGACATGGACGAGAAATGTAAGAGTTGTTTCTATTAAGATACTTGTTTACCTTCTTAAAAATGCTTGCCACTATAGTGAATCAACTCAAAGGTTACCTACCTAAATAAAATTTCTCTCTGTTCATTTTCTGGATATCAAGCTACCAAATAGTTTATGAGATGGTTTTATTCCATAGGTTCCAAAGTGTGTTAGTAGAAGAGCAATTTAATTTCATTTAATTATTTAATACTCTACCTTTCATAAGTGACCACACTAAGTATTTTACAGGAGTGATTAAAATAGAAATCTTTTAGAATTTTTGGGTGCATATATGAATATAACTCTATTTTGAGGAAAAAGAATTACAAATTGACAATTACTAGAGATAGGCAAGTTATAAGTGGAGTTCTAAGTATTTGAATATAGTTCTTCACTAAGTTAATCAGGTGCATTTATTTTTTTAAAAGTCTTCAGTGTAAGAAAAGTTACTCTCATTTCTTGAAGTATTGGTGTGTATCCTAAATTTGCAAATTACCTGAGTGAATAACTTTTGGAGCTAAAACAGAAAATAGAAGTTGATTAAATGGTGTATTTTTCAGTCATGATAACAAATAATTGAAATGGACCTCACAAATCATTTGTTTCAATAAAGCTAATCAAAATTTAAGTTTGAGACAAAGATAATTAGGCCAACAATACAGCCATCAACAACTTCATAAAGATCTGGAGTGTTGATATTGACAACTTCCTTCTTTAAAATACAGGGGGGAGAGCAATACTGTGTCTTTTAAAGCTCAGTCTACATTTAATGAAATTTGGCAAACTTAAAAATAAGTAATTAATAGAAAGATGTTTAAAGATAATTCTATAATTGCTAACCTAAAATAATCCTCAAGTACTCTGGTGGCCTTAGGGATATCATTGTTTATATCAGATGGATCCTGGCTGAAAGTAGAAAATACCAAATGTCTATGTGTGTTTTATTGACAATGCAAAGCCATTTGACTGTGGATCATAAGCTGTGGCTGACACTGAGAAAATGGAAATCCCAGAATATTTAATTGTGCTCATGCAAAACATATACCTGAACCAGGATGCTATTATGCGAACAGAGCAGGGGAATAATGCATGGTTTAAAATGAAGAAGGGAGTGTGTCAGGTTTGTATACTCTCTCCATACCTATTCAATCTGTAAACTGAGCAGACAGTTCTAGAAGCTGGACTCGATGAAAAGGAGGATAACATCAGTATTGGAGAGAGACTCATTAATAACTTGCGCTATATAGATGATGCAACCTTGCTTGCTGAAAGTGAGGAGGACTTGAAACACTTGTTGCACAAGATCAAGGAATGCAACCCTCAATTTAGACTGCATCTCAATGTCAAGAAAACAAAGATTCTTAACACTGGACCAACAGGCAACAGCATGATTGAGAAGAGATTGAAAATGTCAAAGCTTTGTCCTGCTTGAATTCACAATTAACACCCTTGATACCAGCAGTCAGGAAATAAGGAGATGCATTGTACTAGGTAAGTCTGCAGTTAGGGACCTCTCCAAATTATTGAGGGGTAGTGATGTCAGTTTGACAACTAAAGTATGTCTGATTCATGTCATAGTCTTTCCAATCACTAGCTATGCATCTGAGAGCTGGACAATCAATAAGGATGACAGAAGAAGAATTGATGCCTTTGATCTGTGGTGTTGAAGAAGAGCTCTAAACAAACACATCATGGACAGCCAAAAGAACACACAAATAGGTTTTGGAGAAGGTGCAGTCAGAGTGCTGTCTGGAGGCAAAGAAGATGAAGCTGCACCTCACATACTTTGGACATGTTGCCAGAAGGGGCTATTCCTTTGACAAGGGCATGATACTTGGAAGAGTGGAGGTTCAGTGAAGGAGAGAAAGACCTTTGACCAGTTAGATTGACATTGTGACTGCTGCAATGGGCTCTAGCGTGTCAAGAAGTGTGAAGATGGCACAAGATAAAATGGGGTTCAATAGGGTCGGTAAGTGTCATACTCCACTCAACGGCACGTAACAACAACTCTAATGTCCTAGTGATAAGAATCTGTGTGCAATCCCAAAGGCATTTGGTTTGAATCCACAGTCCATCTACTGCACAGGAGATCTCAATACACAATCTCCTTCTGTGCTAATCTTACTGGTTTGCTCTTTTATATTCAGGTAGAAGGTTAAAAGGAGGGAAATCTCCAGGACAATCAATGTGAATTCTTTGGCATTATTATTTAACATTCAAGAAATAGTTTAAGAGTGTTTCTCCCAAGAGGATTAATGAAATCCCAGAAGTGCTGGTTGGCTAGTCACTATTTAAAATACTTCCACACTCTGCAATTTTCAATTAATCTTAGATAAACAAGAATTGACTTGTACCATAGCATGGACTATACAAACATGTTTGTACAGTTGTGCTACATACTGGCACTAACCAACCCCCCTCTCTCTCTAGGGGAGAATATGGAATTCATGAATATACTGAGGTCAAGACAGTCACGATGAAAATTTCTGAGAAAAATTCGTAAAGAAAACTATAACAGTGGTGTGAAGACTTCAGCTGCCAAGCATCTCCTATAATCACTAATATTGTGGTCTTTTCTTGATTTAAGTGAATTAGCATTTGAATAACATTAGCATTATAAGCAACCATAGAAAACTTGGCATGTAGCTTATTAGGAATAATTTACTTTCTGATATATTACTTCAAAGATTATCCTAAAATCAAAAGGATGGATTCACATAAGAGATCTCTCTAGTTCTGCAATAGTCTTAATAGCTCTTTTCTTTGTAGCTACTTGTCCAGGATAATCAATTTATAGAGGAGAACAAGTTATTTAGTGTCTTTCTCTTAAGAATACCTTGAAATACTTCACATATATGATTATGACTTTCAAGTAGGGATGCTCTATATCCAACGGTTGTGAAATCATTGATTATCTTGAAATATTCTTAGGAGTTTGGTCTTTATCTATCAAAATAAGTAATTTCTAAAATACTTTGATCTCAATAAAAATTTCCATTTCTTTTACCTAATGACTCTGGTGTTATACTTTATCAGTCTGATTTTTTTTGGGGGGGGTAGAAGTAATAGTTATAGTGATTTCTTATCCCTGTCACTAAAAAATGGTGGTACAGTTAAATTGAGTAGAAAGATACATGTGAAAAATTCTAATCTTTGGAGGTAAAGATGATGAAGCTTTGTATCTCATACTTTGGGCTTGTTGGTAGGAGAGGCTATTCTTTAGAAAGGGACATTATCTTTGGAAACATCAGTGAAAGAAAGGAAGACCTTCAATGAAATGGATTGACACAGTGACTATAATAATGGGCTCAACTGTGTCAGAAATGATAAGGATGGGGGAGCTCTGGTGGCCTAGTGGCAAGAAGCTGCACTGCAATCCCAGAGGAACGCAGTTCGAATCCACCAGATGCTCTGCCGGAGAAGGAGGCGCAATATCCTCCTGTACCAGTCAGATCTGATTTGACGGTACACGCACACAAAAAATTAAAAAAAAAAAAAAGAAATGATAAGGATGGCACAGGATAGGGCAGGATTCAGATCTGTTATTAATAGGGTCACCATGAGCCATACTTGTCTTGAGGGTGCCTACCAATACCACATCTTGTTAGAATATCTACCATGTGCTCAAGAATCCTCAGCAGTCCCTCTTTTCTGATCTGCTGACTCCAACTACTCCCCTCAATAATTCATTAAGTGACTCAGAGGACCCGTGAGAAGTATTATATTTGTAATTATAGTTTTATTATAGTGAAAAAATATAAATGAAGAGTCACATGACAAAAGTTCTTATGAGGGTTCCCAAAGCAAAACTCTGATGCCCTTCAGAAGGACATGTTCCTCACCAATGTACACTCATATCGAGGGAATTTATCCTGCTGCTTCCCCTCTTACATCTGTGGTGGTTATTGGAGGCTCTTTCTCACTCTGACAGGCATGGAATGCCTACCGAATGGAACATAACTCCAATTCTTAATGAAAGCTTAGGCTAGCCAATAGACAGCCCAAATGGAAGCCAGTGGTAAGTTTCTGCCTTGAAAAATATCTCAGGAACACTTCCTAGAGTGAGGCCTGACTTAATTCAGATGGCCAAAGTCAAAGGTAGCCTGTTGAGTCCAAACACCACGTGAAATGTGTCTTGGCTTATTATGTGACTGTACCGTCATAATACCAACTGAATGTAGTCCGCAGGGGACATTGGTAGGCAGTTAGCAAGCATGACCAGGATGGATTTTTGCTAGTTAACATCATTGTAATTTAAAGCAGTCCTGTGGAAAAGAGGTAGCTGACCATAAAATTGTTGGCCCCTCATACTGTTGCTCTGAGACTTTCATAAATCCTGCTCACCAGTTCTGGGAGCTGGCCCTTAGTGATAGTAAACAACACTTCTTCACACTCACTGGCAGTTCTCCTGACCCCCACACCCAAACCCAAGCAAATAACACAGGATCCTGCTGGGCCCAACCCTTGCCTGCCCTCAGGTCCTTGTGCTTCTCTGAGACGTCTTAAAAGGACTGTTCCTTCTGTTTCCAAGAGAAGCAGAGTTCCTTCTGTTCAGAGAAGGGACACTTGGATGAGGTGTCTACTGTCCTAGAGGAGCATCTTATGACCATAACCAACAGTTATTGGAGGCATTTTCTGAACCTGACAGAGAGCAGAGCCTGCAAAATGGAATTTAACCTCAATTACTAATAAAAGTTTGGGCTGGTCCATTGGCAGCCCAAGCTGAAGCCACTGGAAATGTTCTGTATGTACAAATGTCTCAGGGACACTCTGTAGGGGGAGACCCGAACATCTCATATGGCCAAGGCCACAGGTAGCATGCTGGGTCCAGACATGCAGGAACTCTTCCTGCCAGTTTTCATCAAGAAAATGTACCTACAAGTTGGCATGATGTGAAACGTGTGTTTTGGTCTACTATGTGACTGTACCATTTTGATACCAACCCTATATAATCCATGAGAGACGTAGGTGGGCACTTAGCAAAAACAACAGCCTGGATAGATTTGAGCTAGTTAAATACTGTGATTAGAAGAAGTCCTGTGGAAAAGAGGCACTTGACCATAAAGGTTCTAGCCCATCAGATCTGGACCCCTGAAACTTTCCAACCACTTGAGGGGTCGTCTCCATGGTGATGGTAAATAATATTTTGCCATACTTAAGGCCCAAGTACACTGCACAGGGTTCTGCTGGACACAACCCTTGCTTGCCCTTGGGTCCCGGGTGCTCCTCTGTGAGGTGGCCAAACAATCTGTTCATCTGGCATGTCACTCAGCCAAGAGAAGCAGAGAGTCTCATTATAAAGAGAAGGAACACTTGGGAGAGGTGTCTACTGTCACAGTGGGGTGTCCTTGGACACCAGTGGTTTTTGGAGGCTCTTTTTCTCCCTGACAGCAAATGGCCCACAAAATGGAAGCCTCTTTAAAGTGTCTCCCTTCTTTGTACAATGGGGACCCACACTTCCCGTGGCTCAGCGGCAAACCAAATGAATAGCTCTTGTGAACATCTCCCAGAAGACAAGCAGGGACCAGAAGCAGAAAACGGTGAGGTTCAGCAGAGCCCTGTGGTGAGTGAATGAGTCCTGGTATGGGCACCAGGAGAAAGGCCAGTGGGCATGGCCAGGTACTCTTTACCATCGTCATGGAGAGGGCTCTTGGGACTGGTGGCTGGGTTTTGAAAGTCTCAGGAGTCAGAGGAACAGTACCTGCAGGGAAAGTGCCTCTTTCCCCCATGACTCCTACAAAACATATATATGCATAGCTAGCACAAATCCATTCAGGCCATTCTTCTTATTAGCTACCTACCAATGTCCCTTGTGGACTATATAAAGTCCGTAAAAAGAAAAAAGATACAATCACATAATAGGTCAACACACACATTTCACCTCATGTCAACCTTTGGACACATCCTTTTGATGAAAGCTGGCTTGTGGAGTTCCTTCATGTTTGGATTCGACATGCTACTTTTTATTTTTGGCTATCAGAAAAGGATAGGACTCAACCTACAGTGTGTCCCTGAAACATGTCAAGGCAGAAATTTGTCACTGACTTTATTTAGGCTGTCCATTGGCCACTCTAGACTTTCACTGATTTTGGCCATCTGAAAAAATCAGGCCTCACTCTACAGAGTGTCCCTGATATTTTTTTTTTTCAAGGTAGAACCTTACTACTGGTTTTACATAAGCTGCTCAGAGGCCTTCCCAAACTTTCACTAAGAATTGAGGTAAGTTATGTTTTGTAGGCCATTATCTCTCTGTCAGAAGGGCTTTCAATAACTACTTGTGTCATTGGAGGTTCCATCACAACAGACACCTTTTCCAAGTGTCCCCTCTCTGTACAATGGGCATCCCCATTCCCGTGGCTGAGTGACACACCAAATGAATAGCTCCTTTTATCACCTCTCGGAGGGGCATCAGAGACCTGAGGACAAGCAAGGACTAAGCCCAGCAGAACTCTGTGTTGTGTGCCTGGGTCTGAGTGTGGGGTGAGATGAAGGGATAGTGAGTGTGGCCAGATATTGTCTACCATCACCAGGGAGATGTCTACCAGTGAGAAGCTGGTGGATGGGGCTTATAAATCTCAGGGAACAAGGTCTGAGGGTCCAGTTTATTTATGGTGAGATGCCTTTTTTCCACAAGATTCCTTCAAACTGCTATAGATTCATAGTTTGTACAAATTCATCCAGGCCATTATTCTTACTAAGCGGCTACCAATGTCCCTTGTGGCGTATATAGAGTCAGTGCCAGGATTATATAATCACACAATAGACCAGCACATATATTTCACCATTCCACGTAACAGTTCTATGCCAACCTGTGGGCACATCCTGTTAATGAAAGCTGGGATATGGAGTTCATACGTGTCTGGATCCTACATGCTACCTGTTTCTTTGATCATCTGAAAATGTCAGGCATCACCCTAAAAATGTTCCTGAGACATTTGTTAAGGAAGAAACTTGCCACTGGCTTTCACTTAACCTGCCCATGTGCCAACCCAAACTTTTAATAGAAATTGGGGTTATGTAGGCCATTTGTTCTCTGTTGGGCTGAGAAAGGAGTTCAAATAATCGTTGGTGTTGTGAGAGGCCCCATCACAATAGACACCTCTTCCAAGTGTCCTTTCTCTCTACAATGGGGATCCCACTTGAATAGCTCCTTTGACCACTTTCCAGAGGTACACCAGGGACCTGAGAAGGAGCACGGTTTGGGTCTAGTAGAATCCTGGGTTGGGGACCTGGGTCTGGGCTTGTGGGCCAGGAGAAAGGCCACTGTGTGTGGATGGGTGATGTTTATCATCACCATAGAAACTGTTACCAGAACTGGTGGGCAAAGCTCATGAAAGTCTCAGGAAACACAAATCTATCCAGGCGATTCTTCTTGTTAATAGCCTACCAATTCCCCTTATGTACAACACAGAGTCAGTACCAGGATATTACAGCCACACAATAGATCGGCACCTTTAATATCATGCTAATCTTTGGACACTTCCTCTTGATAAAAGCCAGCATATGGAATTCCCTCAAATCCAGATGTGACATGCTGTCTGTGGTGCTGGCAATTTGAGAAGTTTAGGCCTCAACCTACATAGTGTCCTTGAGACTTTTGTCAAGCCAGAACCTTATAATTGAATTCCGCTTAGGCTGGAAACCTTCCAGCCTAAACTTTCATAAAGAATTACAGTTAAGTTCTGTTTTGTGGGCCATTTGCTCTCTCTCAGGGTGCGAAAAGGCCACCAAGAACACTTGGCATTATGGGACACACAACAACAGTAGACACCCCTTATAAATGTCCCCTCTCTGTACAGTGGGGATTCCCACTTCACTGGGATGGGGTGAATGGCATACCAATTAATAGCTCCTTTCACCACCTCCCAGAGGAATACCAGGGACATGAGGGCAAACAAGGGCAGGGACCAGCAGAACCCTGAATTGTGAGCAATGGTCTGGGGCTCAAGAGAATGGCCAGTTGTCATGACCAGGTATTATTTACCCTCACCATGGAGATGGTTTCTGGAGTTTATGGACAAGGCTTGTGAAGGTCTTGGAGAACCAGGTCTGAGGGGCCAGAACATTTATGGTGAGGTGTCTCTTGTCCAAAGGACTCCTTCAAATCACAACAGATGAATAGTAAGCACAAATCCATTCAGGCTGTTCTTCTTACTAAATGGCTACCAGTGTCCCTTGTGGACTACATAGATCTGGTATCTGGATGGCATAGTCACATTATAGGTCAACACACACATCTCGCATCATGCCATCATATCAACCTGTGGGCACATCGTCTTCATGAAAGTTCTTCATGTTCTAATTTTCCATGCTACCTTTGGCCTTGACCATCTGTGAAGGTCAGCCCTCACCCTACAGAGCGTCCCTGAGACAGTTACAAGGCAGAGCCTTCCCACTAGCTTCCACGAAGGCTTCCCGCATGCCGGATGAAACTTTCATTAAGAATTGGAATTAAATTTCATTTTGTAAGCTGTTTGTCAGTTGAGAAAGGGCCTCCAATATCAGGTGATGTCACAGTATGCCCACCACAACAGTAGAAGCCTATTGCATTGTCCCTTCTGTCTATAATCAGAATCTCCCCTTCACTTGGCTGGGTGACCCAACAAATAGCTCCTTACAGGACCTGCCACAGGAACACAAAGGACTTAAGGTAAGCAAGGGTGGGGTACAGCAGAACCCTATATTGAGTACTTGAATCTCGGTGAGGGCCAGGTGAATGGCTAGTGGGCGTGACCAGGTATTGTTTACCATCACCATGGAGATGACTGCAGGAAGTGGTGAGTGGGACTTATAAAAGTCTCAGGGGACCAGGTCTGAGGGGCCAGCACTTTTTAGTGAGGTGTCTCTTTCCCACAGGCTTCCTTCAAATCACAATAAATTCTTAGATAACACAAATCCATTTTTGCTACCAGGTTACCAATGTCCCTTATGGACTACATAGAGTCAGTTATCAGGATTGTACAACCATATAATAGGCCAGTACATATATTTCCTTTCATGCCAACAAGTAGGCACATCCTGCTAACGAAAGCCAGGATGAGGAGATTGTGCATTTCTGGACCCTATGTGCTCCCTATTTCTTCGGCTATCTGAAAATGTCAGGCCTCACATTACTGAGTGATGTCCAAAGTATGTCAGACGAAGCCTCAGAATCCTTGTCTCCAAGGAGCCACCTGGTTTAACCCTCTCCAGGCTTAATCTGTTTGTTTTCCTAGCAGTCCATGGTACATTCAATACTCTTCTCCAGCACCACAGCTCAAAGGCATCCATTTTCCCTCTATTCTCCCTAGTCATTGTTCAACTCTCTGATGCATAACAAGTGATTGCAAAAACCATAGATACATTGTTATGCTGTTCTGTGCCATCGAGTCGCCTACGACTCATAGCGACCCTATGTACAACAGCCCTAAACTCTGCTCTGTCCTGTGCCAATCACACCATCTCTGACACTCCCATCCCAATTATCCCAGTCACTGAATCAATCCACCTCATAGAGGGCCTTCCTCTCCTGCGCTGTCACTCCACCCTCTCAAGCATGATGTCCCTCTCCAAGGACCGGTCTCTCCTTACAACATGTCCAAAGTATGTTAGACGGAGCCTCAGAATCCTTGCCTCCAAGAAGCCACCAGGTTTAACCCTTTACAGGACAAATCTGTTTGTTTTCCTAGCAGTCCATGGTATTTTCGATACTCTTCTCCAGCACCACAGCTCAAAGGCATCAATTCTCCTATCCTCCTTGGTCATTGTCCAACTCTCTGATGCATAACAAGTGATTGGGAAGACCAAAGCCTGTATCAGACGCACCTTAGTCTCCAGAGAGACACCATTGCTCTTCAGTACTTTGGAGAGGTCCCTAACAGCAGACTTTCCCATGACAATGCGCCTTTTGATTTCCTGGCTGCTGGTGACAAGACTGTTGACTATGGAGCCAAGCAAACTAAAGCTGTGTACAATCTCAATCTCTTCACCATCCATCCTGATGCTGCCAATTGGTCCAGTGGTGAGAATCTTTGTCTTCTTGACATTGAGCCTCAATCCATATTGTAGGCTGCAGTCCTTGACACCCTTCAGCAGGTGCTTCAGGTCCTCTTCAGTTTCAGCAAGCAGGGTTGTGTCATCCGTGTAACGCAGGTTGTTGATAAATCGTCCACCAATCTTGACCCCACATTTCTCCTCATAGAGCCCAGCCTCCCGGATAATCTGTTCTGCATATAGGTTGAAAAGGTATGGACATAGGATGCATCCCTGGCGTACGCCCTTCCCAATTTTGAACCATGCAGTGTTCCCTTGCTCTGTTCTGACAACTGCCTCCTGGTCCAAGTATAAGTTTCGCATTAGAACGATCAAGTGTTCTGGGATTCCCATTCTTCTCAGAGTCAGCCATAGTTTGTTATGATCTACACAGTCAAATGCCTTTGCATAGTCAATGAAACACAGATAGACATTCCTCTGGTATTCCCTGCTTTCAGCCAAGATCCATCTAACATCAGCTCCAATATCTCTAGTACCATGACCCCTTCTAAACCCATCCTGGACTTCTGGTAGTTCTCTGTTGATGTTCTGTTCCAGTCGTTTTTGGATAATCTTCAGTAAAATTTTGCTTGCATGTGAAATCAGTGAGATTGTTCTGTAGTTTCCACATTTGGTTGGGTCACCTTTCTTTGGGATAGGAACAAATATAGATCTCTTCCAGTCAGTTGGCCAAGTGATCGTTCTCCAGATTTCTTGGCACAACTTGGTGAGCACGTCCAGGGCAGCATCTGTTAACTGAAATATGTCAATTGGTATACCATCTATTCCTGGAGCCTTATTTTTTGCCATTTCCTTCAAAGCAGCCTGAACTTCTTTCACCACCATAGGCTCTTGCTCATATGTTGTTTCATGAAAGTCTTCTGTGTCTTCCAATTCCTTTCGATACGGTGACTCAGTATACTCCTTCCATCTTCTTTTAATACTTCCTGGATCATTTAACATTCTGCCGAAATTCATCTAGGCCATTCTTCTTCCTAACTGGTTACCATTGTTCTTGTGCGATACATAGTATCGGGATGGTTTAGTCACATAACAAATCAACACACACATCTCCAGTAATGGCAACCTGTGGGGACATCATCTTGATGAAAGTTGACTTGTGGAGTTCCTTCATATCCCAACTGGACATGAAGCCTGTGGCCTTGGGCTTCTGAGAAAGTAGGTCTTAATCTACAGAGTTTCCTTAAGACATTTTGTCAAGGCAGAACCTTACCACTGGCTTCCACTTAGGCTGCCCATTGTCCAGCCTGAACTTTCCATAAGACTTGAGGTTAAGTTCTGTTTTGTAGCTCATTTGCTGTCAGTCTGAGAAAGGAATTCCAATAACTGTTGGTGCCATGGGACACACAACCATGACAGTAGATATCTATTCCAAGTGCCCCTCTCTGTCCGGTGGGGATCTCTGCTTCATTGTTATACCAAATGAATAACACTTTGACCACTGTCCAGAGGAGCATGAGGGACCTGAGAACAAGCAAAGGTCTGGGTCAATAGAACCCTGTGTTAGGTGCCTGTGCCTGGATGTAAGGGCAAGAAAAATGGCCACTAGGTGTGGCCAGGTTTTGCTTACTGTCACCATGGAGACATCTCCTGGAATTGGGGGACAGGCCTTAGGGAAGTCTCAGAGGACTAGGTCCTAGAGGTCAGCTCCTTATTGTGAGGTGCATTTTTCCACAGATCTTCAAACCACAATAGGTTCATGGCTAGCACAAATCCATACATGCCACTTTTCTTGCTAAATACCTAGTGATGGCCCGCATGTACCACATAGAGTCTGTATCACAATGGTAATGCTAATATCAATGTTTCACGTCATGCCAAATTGTGGGCACAACATCTTGATGAAAGGCAGCAGGTGAAGTTCCTTCATGTCTAGACCCAGCATGCTACATGTTTCCTTGACCATTTGAAAAGGTCAGGCCTCACTCTACACAATGTTCCTGAGACATTTGTGCAGATAGGCGTTTACAACTGGCTTCTACTTAGGCTTCCCATGGACCAGCCCAAACTTCATTAAGAACTGGGGTTAAGTTCCATTTTGTGGGCCATTTGCTTTCTGGTAGACTGAAATAAGCCCTCCAATAACTGTAGGCATTATGGGATGCCTCATCACAATAATAGATATCTCTCCCAAGTGTACCCTTTCTGTACAAAGGTGATCCCAGCTTCACTTGACTGAGTGGCATACCAAATGAACAGCTCCTTTGGCCCCATCTAGCTGAGCACCAGGGACTTGAGGGCAGGCAAACTTTGGGTCCAGCAGAAACCTGTTGGGCCATTTGGTCTGGGTATTGTGACCAGGAGAATGACCAGTGGGCGTGGCCAGGTATTGTTTACCATCACCATGGAGACGGCTTCTAGAACTCCGTGATGCTTATAAAATGCTCAGGGGACCAGGTCCAAGAGGCCAGAACCTTGTTTTTTTCTCAGGACTCTTTCAAAGCACAAAATGTTTGTAGCTAGCATTAATCCATTCAGTCCATCCTTCTTACTTATTTCCTACCAAAGCTCCTCGTGGACAGCGTGGAGTTGATATCAGGACGGTATAGTCACAGGATGGTCAACATGCACGTTTCACATCATGCCAACTTGTGGGCACATCCTCCTGATGAAAGGCAGCATATGGAGTTCCTTCATGTGTGAACCAGACATGCTACTCATGGTCTTGGCTATCTGAGAAAGTCAGGCCTCACCCTACAGAGAGTTCCTAAGACATTTGTCAAGGCAGAATCTTACCACTCTCTTCCATTTAGGTTGCCCATGGGCCAGTTCAAATTTTCATTATGAATTTTATTAAGTTTTATTTTTGAGGCAATTTGTTCTCAGTCAGTTTGAAAAAGGGCTTCCAATTACTGTTGATATCATGGGATGCCCCTCCAACTAAGTAGACATCTCTTACTCTGTAGGGTGCTTGCTTCTTGGTGAGGGGTCAGGAATGGACAGTGGGAAGAACCGGCTATTGTTTACCATCACCATGGAGACAACTTCTAAAACTTGTGGGTGGGGCTTATAATGTCCCTGGAAAGGAATGAAGTCTGAGGGGCCATCACCTTTATGTTGAGGTATCTTTTTTCTACAGGACTCTTGCAAATCATAATAGTTTTGTAACTTGAACAAATCCATCCAGGTCATTCTTTATTTTTTTTTTTATATTGTTATTTTAAAGAAAGATTTCAGAAAAGTTAGTCTTTTGTTCATTCATTGATGCACATTTTCCCCTCTCCCTCCTCTTTACCCCTCCCCTAGTCCACTTTAAAAAAAATACTCATTCATTGTGGTGGGATTTCCTCCTTCCCCCTCCTCCAGGCCACATTGCAATACACCGTTTATTCTGGACTGTTGTCATACATATAATGCCTAATAATATATTCCTTTTAAACAATTCTTTCCCTCATTTGTTCCAGTGCAGTGTTCATTATCTATTCACTCTACCTAATTTCCCCCCAACTCCTTGTTTCAGTCCTGTTTTATAACAGTGCTGTTCTATAGTATTTTTTCTTTTTATGACTCAGATATTTCACACAGCATAATGTCCTCCAGGGTCATTCATGTTAGTTCTTTGTTTATCAGTGCTTTATAATATTTCATTGTGTGAATATACCAGTTTCCCCATCCATTCTTTCATTAATGGGAGCTTGGGTAGTTTCTTACTTGCTTGCTACCAATGTGTTTGTGGACAACTTGGAGTCAGTATCAGAATTGTATAATCACACACTAGGCTAACAGAGACCTTTCCTGTCATGCCCATCTGTGAGCACATCCTGTTGATGAAAACAGGGATGTGGAGTTCCTGCATGTCTGGACCATGCATTCTACCTGTTTCTCTGGACGTCTGAAAATGTCAGGTCTCACCCTCTACAGTTTTCCTGTGACATTTGTCAAGGCAGAACCTTAGCACTGGCTTCCACGTGTTGTTGCTAGGTGCTGTTGAGTTGAATACAACTCATTGCAACTCTGTGGAAAGCCATATTGAAACCTGTTCTATCCTGTGTCATCCTCATTATCTCTAAGACACTAGAGCTCATTGCTGAAATTACAATGTCAATTCATCTCATTGGGAGTCTTCCACTTTTTCACTGACCCTCCATCTTTCCACACATGATGTCCTTTTCCAAGGAATAGCCTTGCCTACCTACATGTCCCAAGTATGTAAGATGAAACTTCATCACCCTTACCTCCAAGGAGCACTCAGGCCATATCTTTTCCAGGATATATGTTTGTTCTTTTGGAAGTCCATGAGGTATTAATACTCTTCTCCAGAACCATGACTCAAAGGAATCAAAGTCTTCTTCTGTCATTCTGTCATTATTTGTCCTGTGAAGGACAGATAGTAGAATGTTTCCCACATTGAAAACTATCTATTCCTCTAGGTACTGTGGTAAAAATCCGCACTGCAACCCCAAAGGCATGCAGTTCGAATCTGCCAGCTGCTCCATGGGAGAATGAAGAACAGTCTCTTTTCATGTGATTACTGCTTCTAAAAACCCACTGGAGAGTCAACTACGGGTCAGTTCCAACTCACTGGTACACAACAACTGCCATCAAAGGGTGATCAAAGACTACTACTTGTGTTACTAGCAAAGCACAATGATCAGCTTGTCATTTTAACATCGGTGTTACATTTTCAATGTTATCTCCAAAAAGTGTGTGTGAAAAACACAACAATATTCCCAGTATTTTGAGTGGAAGAGATAACAATGTATTTTTGTTCTCATTCAAGTAATGAAAAGAATGTATGCCTTCTTACATGGAAAGACTGAAATTAAGGAACAAGCTGCAATTGATAAAATAATCATATTTTAATTGAACTTTGACAGTGAATGAAACTTTCTTTTGCATTTGGTGAAGGACAAATAATAGAGTGTTTTCAACACTGAAAACTATATTTCTCTTAATCTGCCATTATGGAGTGATCAACGGTTTCTGAAACACATTACACCGTGCAAAGATTTCTGTAGAAATTGTAATAGACAAATTCTACAGAACTCACTGATGGGAACAATTTGTAGATGAAGGGACATGCTATAGTTTCCCATACCTTAGTGGTGAGAGCCAATCCCTCCCAGTCAGTACATCATCCCAGAAGGCAGAGTTGACAGTTCTAATTCAGGCCTTGGAATTACGAAGGGGAAAGAGTTCAGATTCACACAAGCAATAAATATGGTTTACTGATCTTACATTCACAAGAACGGATATGGAAAGATAAGAAGCTTCTTTCAGCATAGCAAGCCTCCTAGTGGGTTTTCAGAGGCAGATAATCCACAAAAGGAGATTTCTCATCCTTCACCCACAGATCAGCTGGAGCATTCGAATCATGTGCCTCTGAGATTGCAGAACAGCCATTTACCACTAGGCCACCAGAGCATCCTTCTTTCAGCCAAGGGACCCCCCTAATAAAATATGAAACAGAAATCTCTCTTGAAATTGCCACTTGATACATCTGTTACGCATTGCCAATCACACAAAAAGACAAAGGTCCATAAGCAGAAGAAAATGTTACTGTTGAAGGACGGGACCACTCAGATTTCTCCCTGGGAGCACTTGGAGGATTCAAACCGTGTGCCTTTGGGTTGACAGTGCAACTTCTTACTGGTAGGCCACCTGAGCTACTTGTTGATTATGTTGATAAAGAAGCAACAATGGCTCCCCTGGGAGGACATAGAGAAAGTGGTTGTCTCGCCTCATTATCACCATGGTCTATCCTTATAGACCTTTCTGGAGAAAACTCCCTATACACTGAGGAGGAGGTGGACTGGAAAAAAGGATTCTCCATGTCTGCCCTCAAATGTTGGGGAAAAGAAGAATGCCCAATTATTCTTCAACAACTAGTATAGAAACTAGTCTTTAATTTTCACAAAACATAAAACTAATGATGTGACTACAAGGTCATGTTGTCTGTGTATATGAAATAATCCACCAGGGGGAGCTCGCCCATCACTGGAGCAGCTCCAACCAGTGCAGGACCGAGGACAGTACTCAGGAGATGAGCAAATAGGCTTTTCAATTATGAATCCTTTTGTTGTTGTTGTGTGTCTATGAGTCAGAACTGACTCATAGCTGACCTTCCAGCAGGGATTCAGAAGCAGTTAATCACACGGGAGGAGATTGCCTGACCTTTCTTACAAGAGAAGTGGATAGATTAGAACCATGTGTCTTTGGGATTGCAGCACATTTTACCACTAGGCCACCAGTGGGGGGTACAAATATATGCTAGTCCTGTTGTTGTTGCTGTTGTTATGTGCCATTGAGTCAGTTATGACTCATGGTGACCCTACATACAGCAGCTCTGAACCCTGCTCTGTTCTGTGCCAACTTTACTGTCTCTTACACTCCTACTCCCATTACCGCAGTCATTGAGTCAATCCATCTCATCCAGTGTTTTCCTCTCTTGAGCTGACTTCTACCCTTCCAAACATGATGTCCCCGCTGGCCACGTGTCCAAATTATGTGAGACAGAGCTTCAGAGTCCAAAGAGCAGCCTGTTTCATGCTCTCCAGAATGAAACCCTTTGCAGTACATAGTATGTTCAAAACTCTTCAGACCACAACTCAAAGGCATTCATTCTTCTTCTATCATCATTAGTCATTGTCCTGCTAGGTCTCTGATGTATAGCAAGTAATTGGGAAGACCATGGCGTGTCTCAGGTGCACCTTAGTCTCCAGACTGACACAGTTGCTCCTCAGTACTTCCCCAATGCAATTCTTTTTTTTATTTCCTAGGTGCAGATAGCAAGAATGTTGATTGTGGAGCCAATCAAGCTAAAGCAGTTAATCACAATCTCTTCTCCGTCAATCATGATGCTGTGAGTTGGTCCAGAGGTGAGAATCTTTGTTTTCTTCATATTGAGCTTCAATCCATATTGAAAGCTGTAGTCCTTGACCTTTTGCAGCAAATGCCTCAGGTCCTCCTCAGTTTTGGCAAGCAAGATTGTGTCATCTTCATAAGGCAGGTTGTTCTTAATTATATTTTTGACTGGATAAAGGAACTCCCTACCAGTTCTTAAAAGGCCCATGAGATGGCCAAAGCCCTACTCCAGGATGTAATTTCCCACTTTGAGTTCTCACAAAACCTACAGTGATAACATACAGGCCTTTACTTACAAACTCACACAAAATTTCACCAGAACCTTAGAGATCACTTAAAACCTGTCTAATTCTTTGAGGTGCCAAATCTTTGACAGAGTAGAAAGAGCAAGTTAAGCCATAAAAAGAACTCCAGAGAAATTATGCCAAAAAGTCAAGAGGAACTAGCTTAAAAACTTATCAGTACTTTTCATGAAAATAAGAGTTATTCCTAAACAAATACATAAACTCAATCCAAAAACAATAACGTGTGGACAGACATTTTTATTCTCTGTACTCTGTGCGGTCCCTGAAGAAGAAAGACTCCTAAGTCAATCATAAATTTTGGAAATATTTGACAAGATCAGATTACATTTTGGCTAATCGGTCAAATGATCTTATACTATGTCCATATGGTCATGGGCCTGCAGTATGCAGATGAAACAACTTTACTTGCTGAAACTGAGGGGGATTTGAAGTGTTTGCTGCAGAAGATCAAGGACTATAGTCAAGAACACAAGGATTCTCAACCCAGGGCCACCAATTGTTAATAATTAAGAGTTAATAATTGCATCTTGCTTGGATCCACAATTAACACTCTTGGCACCAGCAGTCAGGAAATAGAAAGACGAGTTGTTTTAGGTAATTTTGTCATCAAGGATCTCTCCAGAGTGCTAAAAAAGCAACAATGTCAGTCTAGAAACTAGGGTGTGCTTGATCCGGGCCATAGTCTTTTCAATTGCTTACTATGCATTGAAGAGCTGGGCAATGACTAAGGATGACAGAAGAAGAATCAATGCCTTTGAGTTGTGGTGCTGGAGAAGAATATTAAACATACAATTGTTCAGACTAGTAAGAGAAAAAAACAAACAAAACAAATCAAATCCAGATTGCTCTTTGGAAGCAAGGATTTGAAGCTCCATCTGACATACTTTGGACATGTTTCCAGGAAAAGGCCACTCCTTGGAGAAGAACATTATGTTTGGTGATGTCATGCTTGGTAGGCATCCTTGGTGACATGATTGATGGATAAGAGTCAGCACAGGAGAGGAAGATCTTAGATGAGATTGATTGACACAGTGACTATAGAAATGGGGTCAAGTCTATCAGAACAGGTTGGCTAAGGATAGGGCAGGGTTCAAAGCCATTGTTCATAAGGACGCTATGAGTCATAGTTGACTCCATAACATATAGCAACAATAACAAATGGTCTGTACCTACGTTCAAGTACTAGCCCCTTAGAACCAGCAGTTATATCTCACAGCTGTTTTGTTTTGTTTTTGTTTTTTGTTTTTTTCTGAAGGACTGGAAGAAACATGGACCACAAACCCAGCTTGAATTCCTGTGACCAATGTCCTGTAGTTTTACTATCTCATTCTACAGGTGTAAAACTCAAAGGAATCTAGAACTGAGCACTTAGGTCTCAAATCAAGCTACAACCTGAACTTTCCTTGGAAGAGCCCCAAACTGAAATTCCAGGGTATTACGGTCAACCCTTGGATAATCTCAGGTTCTTATTTAAAAAGGAAAGATGAGAGTTATAGACAGATGAGTAACAGCTATTTAACCTGTATCCTTGGTGTGTTTTCTAATGCCTTACTAGTCATCTCTATCTAAACCTTTAACTGTGTAATCCTATTGAAGGGTAAAGTGTTTTTATCTGTTTGTCCCACAAATAGTAGTCATTTTTGTAAATTGACAAAATGCTTCTCCATGAATTATGCTAGTTCTGTCTTTTCCTTCTCAATCAAAGGCAATGGAACAGAAATTCACTTGTTATGTTTTCTAGTATGATCTCAAAGCAGGACAATTGTCTAGCTGAGGAATATGCTAGGGTAATCCTTATGCATAATATGACCAGTGGAAAGTCCACTTCATGATCAGTGCCACCAACAATCAAAACTGAGACCCATACGTTCATGGTCAGACTCCCCACCACTCTTCATGTGGACTTTCAATTCTTCTCCATTGTTAAAAGCAGATTACAGCTGCATTCAGTAGGCACCAGGTCTATAAAACATTATTCTAACTCAGCTTCAATCTCTGGATTGTTCTCTGGAAATCAAAGGTGGTAACCATGTGGCATATTTTTATCTCGCTTTGTTATTGTTGTTGTTGTTGTTGATTGCCTTCAAGTCAAGTAGGGCTCGTAGTGACCCTACGAACAAAATGACTGAAGCCCCTCTACAATGATCAACCTAAAAATGTTTACCTTCAAGCTGTGTTTGTGATAAGTGCATGTTCTAGGCAACATCAACAAAAAGGCAGTCCTGTGTTTATGAGCATGGGATACTTTTAGATTGGCAAGAATTCTGTGCTCTTAAAATGTTGGTTGAATGGGAGCTCTGGTGGCTTAGTGGCAAGGAGCTGCAACTACAATCCCAGAGGCAAACGGTTCAAATTCACCAGATACTCTGCCGGGGAAGGAGGGACAATCTCCTCCTGTACCAGTCAGATCTGATTTGAGGGTACACTCACACAAAAATTAAAATAAAATAAAATAATAAAAAATAAAATAAAATACTGGTTGGAAAATGACTGTTCAGGTAACATTAAGGACTTGTGGGATATTCTTTTCATTGTTGCACTATCATTTCCTTCCATTTATTTTCATCTACATTCTTGAGGAGAAGAAGCTATGTATATGATTTCTCCACAAAATAGATGATGAGATCTAAAGAGAAAGATTTTGCCCCATTTCCTCACCTGTTGGTCTATTGATCAGAAGCAGAGAAATTAAAGGAGCCATGAGCTCAAGGAAATCAGCTGTTGTTAGGATGATCCTGGATGTGGCAAGGCTCAGATCTGTAGTTGACAAAGGGCGTGAGTTCATGAGTTACAGTGGACTTGACAGCACCTAAACACACAGCACGATCATGCATAACAGGTAAAAGGGAAACTTTGACATTATATTTCTGTAAGCTATTTATATTTAAGCTAACTTTATAGGTCTTCTTAATTATGACAATTATTATGACAGATTTCCAGAGAAAGTTGAACTTCCAAACGTTCTGACTCAATGTTTCCATTAGAAACAAGGGCTTTCTACTCACTGGATATGGCTACAAATGGGAAGTGATCTTGTCTGCACTTAATCCAGTTCTGTCACTCTTGTAGATGAAGATTTTGAAGATTTAGGAGGTGACAGAGCAAGGAAAGACTGCGTGGCTCAGAAACAGCAAAGGAGTATGTCAAGGATGCTCCAGTCTCTAAACATTTTCAATCTATATGTGAAACAGATGATTTGCAAGGCTAGAATTTATGAGGAGGAATGTGGCAACATAATAGATTGAAGGAAGACTCATCATTGTTTGCCAAAACTGAA
>NW_006399891.1:924066-925601 GCF_000299155.1 Elephantulus edwardii | reverse complement strand
ACAGATAGACATTCCTCTGGTATTCTCTGCTTTCAGCTAAGATCCATCTAACATCAGCTACAATATCCCTAGTACCATAACCCCTTCTAAAGATGGACTTTATGGTTTGGGGCTTTACTCCCAGGTCTCTGATCCACCTTGAGTTGATTTTTGTGTATTGTGTGAGATGTGGATCCTATTTCAGCTTTCTGTGGTAGCAATTTAGTTTTGCCAATATCATTTTTTGAGGAGGTTGTCATTTCCCCATATTCTTGTTGAATATCAGTTGGCCAAAGATAGATAGGTCCATTTCTGGGTTCTCAATTCTGCCTGTCATTGTATCAATACCATCCTGTTTTTGTTACTACCATTGTGTTTTACGTTTTGAAATTAGTGAGTGCTAGGCCTCCTACTTTTGTTTTTCAGAAGTGTTTTGCTTATTCGGGATCTCTTCCCTCTCTAAATAAACTTGACAATTTTACCGTCTATTGTCTTAAACATGGAATTTGTGTTTCATAGACTATGCAATAGCATTTGACTGTCTGGATTTCAACAAATTGTGGTTAACCTTGAGGAGAATGGGAATCCCAGAATACTTGATTCTGCTTATGTGAAACTTATACTTGGATGAGGAAGCAGTCCTTAGAACAGAACAGGAAAACACTGCATGGTTCAAAATCAGGAAGGAAGTGGGTCAGGAATTCATCCTGTCTCCATACCTTTCTAGTCTTATGAGGAGGATGAAGCATCAGAATTGGAGGAAGATTCATCAACAACCTCTATTATGCAGATGATACAACCCTGCTTTCTGAAACTGAGGAGGACCTGAAGTGCTTGCTGCAGAAGGTCAAGGAATGTAGTCTTAAATATGGGTTGAAGCTCAACATCAAGAAAACAAAGATTCTCACCACTGAACTGACTGACAGCATCATGTCAGATTTAGAAGAGATGGAGGTTGTTAACAATCACAGTTTGCTCAGCTCCACAATTAACACCCTTAGCATCAGCAGTCAGCAAATCAAAAGACAAGTTCCTTTGGGTAAATTTGCTATCAGGGACCTCTCCAGAGTCCTGAGAAGCAATGATGTCAGTCTAGAGACTAAGGTGTACCAGATCCAGGCCATGGTCTTCGCAATTACTTGCTATGCATTAGAGAGTGGGATAATGACTAAGGAAGATAGAAAAAAATTGATGTCTCTGAGTTGTAGAGCTGGAGAAGAGTCTTGAACATACCATGGACCACAAAGAAAACAAATATATCTGTCTTGGAGAGGGTGAAACCAAGCTTCTCCTTGGAGGATAGGATTTTAAAGCTCCATCTCACATACTTTAGGTACATGGCCAGGAGGGACCAATCCTTGGAAAGGTACATCATGCTCAAAAAACAACTATGAGATATCATCTCACCCCAGTAAGAATAGCAAAATATAACAGAACAGCAAGCAACAAATGCTGGCGAGGATGTGGAGAAACTGGAACTCTTATTCACTGTTGGTGGGAGTGTAAAATGGTGCAACCGTTGTGGAAGGCGGCCTGGAGCTTTCTCAAAAAATTGC
>NW_006399891.1:916329-923527 GCF_000299155.1 Elephantulus edwardii | reverse complement strand
ATTTTTTTTTCTTTTTTTTTCTCTTCGGAGGGGGAAGCGAGCTGGTGGGGAGGGGTGGGCAGGGAGAAAATTGCGGCAATGAATGAATGGAAATCCAAAACCTCTGTAAAAAAAAATTAAAAATTAACAAATATTCTATATAAAAAATAATGCACAGGAGAGGAAGACCCTGAACAAGATGGGCTGTGTCAACCCATTTCTTAGGGAGTCTTCTTTATCATTCACCCTCTACCTTGCTCAACATGGTATATCCTTTCCCAGGGACGGGCCCCTCTTGACAACATGACCATAGTATGTGAAATGATGTCTCACCTTCCTTGCCTTTAATAAGCACCCTCATTGCACTTCTTTCTAAGACAGATGTATTGATTCTTTTGGTAGATTAAGCTATATGCAATCTTCTTTGCCTTGTACCACAATTAAAAGGCATAAATTATTTTTTGTTTTTCATTATACATTTTCCAACTTTTACACACACACATACACACACACACACGCTGTCGTGTGCCAGTGAGTCAGAACAGACCCATAGCTGATGCTACAATATGCTTTCAAAGGAAGTAAATGGCATGCAAGGAAATTGCCCATTTTTCCCCCTGTTGAACAGCTGATGGATTCGAACCACATGCCTTTGGGATTTGAGTGCAGCTCCTTACCACTAGGCCACCATAGCTCCTCTACATATATATGAACCAACAGAAAATACAATGAAAACAACATTTGTATGTGCTGTTATTAAATCCATGAATATAGGAGAGTATACATGGAGCAAGATTCTACTGAAGATTATCCAAAAACTACAGGAACAGAACATCAGCAGAGAACTGCCAGAAGTCCAGCCTGGGTTAGAAGGGGTCATGGTACTAGGGATATTGTAGTTAATGTTAGATGGATCTTAGCTGAAAGCAGGGAATACCAGAAGAATGTCTATCTGTGTTTCGTTGGTTATGCAAAGGTGTTTGACTGTGTAAATCAAAACGAACTGTGGCTGACTCTAAAAAGAATGGGAATCCCAGAACACTTGATAGTGCTAATGTGAAACCTCTATGGGGACCAAGAGGCAGTCGTCAGAACAGAGCAAGGAAACACTGCATGGTTCAAAATTGGGAAGAGTGTACGCCAGGGATGTATTCTATCTCCATATCTTTTCAACGTGTATGTAGGGCAGATTATCCAGGAGACTGGGCTTTATGAGAAGTTCAGTGTGAGAATCGGTGGAAGATTCATCAACAATCTGCATTATGCAGATGACACAACCCTGCTTGCTGAAACTGAGGAGGACATGAAGCATTTGCTGCAGAGGGTCAAGGACTGCAGCCTTAAATATGGATTGAGGCTCAATATCAAGAAGACAAAGATTCTCACCACTGGACCACTCAGCAGCATCAGGATGGATGGTGAAGAGATTGAGATTGTTAACAACTTTAGTTTGCTTGGCTCCACTGTCAACACTCTTGGCACCAGTAGCCAGGAAATCAAAAGAGGTATTGCAATGGGAAAGTCTGCTATTAGGGACCTCTCCAAAGTATTGAAGAGCAATGGTGTCTCTCTGGAGACTAAGGTGCGTCTGATACAGGACACGGTCTTTAAAATCACTTGTTATGCATCAGAAAGTTAGACAATGACTAGGGAGGACAGAAGGAGAATTGATGCCTTTGAGCTGTGGTACTGAAGAAGAGTATTGAGGGTACCATGAACTGCTAGGAAGACAAGCAGATTCATCCTGGAAAGGGTTAAACCAGGTGGCTCCTTGGAGGCAAGGATTCTGAGGCTCCATCTGACATACTTTGGACATGTTGTAAGGAGGGACTGGTCCTTAGAAAGTGCTATCATGCTTGGGACGGTTTGGAGAGACAGCACAGGAGGGGAAAACCCTCTGTGAGGTGGATTGATCAGAACTGTGGTAATAGGGATGGGTGTGTTGGAGACAGTGCGATTGGTACAGGATAGAGCAGAGGTTAGGACTGTTGTACATGGGGTCACTATGAGTCTCAAGTGACTCGATGGCACATAACAACAACATAGGTTTCTCAAGAGCACAATTAAGTATTCTGGGATTTCCATTATTCTCATTGTTATTCATAATTTGTTAGGATCCATACAGTCAAATGCTTTTGCATAGTTAATAAAATAGAAGTAAACATCTTTTTGGCATTCTCTGCTTTCAGCCAGGATCCATTTGACATAAGTGATAATATCCTTCCATGTCACAGCCTCTTCTGAATACAGCTTAAATTTCTGGAAGTCTCATAATGATGTACTGTTCCAGCTGCTTTTGAAATGTGGTTGTTGTTGTTGTTGTTATGTGCCGTTGAGTCGCCTGCGACTCATAGTGACCCTATGTACAACAGCCCTAAACTCCGCTCTGTCCTGTGCCAATCGCACTGTCTCCGACACTCCCATCCCAATTATCCCAATCACTGAATCAATCCATCTCATAAAGGGCCTTCCTCTCCTGCGCTGTCCCTCCACCCTCTCAAGCAGGATGTCCCTCTCCAAGGACCGGTCTCTCCTCACAACATGTCCAAAGTATGTTAGACGGAGCCTCAGAATCTTTGCCTCCAAGGAGCCACCCGGTTTAACCCTTTCCAGGCCAAATCTGTTTGTTTTCCTAGCAGTCCATGGTATTCTCAATACTCTTCTCCAGCACCACAGCTCAAAGGCATCAATTCTCCTATCCTCCTTGTTCATTGTCCAACTCTCTGATGCATAGCAGGTGATTGCGAAGACCATGGCCTGTATCAGACGCACCTTAGTCTCCAGAGAAACACCACTGCTCTTCAGCACTTTGGAGAGGTCCCTAACAGCAGACTTTCCCATGGCAATGCGCCTTTTGATTTCCTGGCTGCTGGTGCCAAGACTGTTGACTATGGAGCCAAGCAAACTAAAGCTGTGTACAATCTCAATCTCTTCACCATCCATCCTGATGCTGCCAATTGGTCCAGTGGTGAGAATCTTTGTCTTCTTGACATTGAGCCTCAATCCATATTGTAGGCTGCAGTCCTTGACACCCTTCAGCAGGCGCTTCAGGTCCTCTTCAGTTTCAGCAAGCAGGGTTGTGTCATCCATGTAACGCAGGTTGTTGATAAATTGTCCACCAATCTTGACCCCACATTTCTCCTCATAGAGCCCAGCCTCCCGGATAATCTGTTCTGCATATAGGTTGAAAAGGTATGGACATAGGATGCTTCCCTGGCGTACGTCCTTCCCAGTTTTGAACCATGCAGTGTTCCCTTGCTCTGTTCTGACGACTGCCTCCTGGTCCAAGTGTAAGTTTTGCATTAGAACGATCAAGTGTTCTGGGATTCCCATTCTTCTCAGAGTCAGCCACAGTTTGTTATGATCTACACAGTCAAATGCCTTTGCATAGTCAATGAAACACAGATAGACATTCCTCTGGTATTCCCTGCTTTCAGCCAAGATCCATCTAACATCAGCTACAATATCTCTAGTACCACGACCCCTTCTAAACCCATCCTGTACTTCTGGTAGTTCTCTGTTGCTGTGCTGTTCCAGTCGTTTTTGGATAATCTTCAGTAAAATCTTGCTTGCATGTGAAATCAGTGAGATTGTTCTGTAGTTTCCACATTCTGTTGGGTCACCTTTCTTTGGGATAGGAACAAATATTGATCTCTTCCAGTCAGTTGGCCAAGTGGTCGTTCTCCAGATTTCTTGGCACAATTTGTTGAACACGTCCATGGCAACATCTGTTAACAGATGCTGCCATGGACATATTTCAGCTTTTGAAATAATCTTCAGTAAAATTTTACTTGCATGTGATATTGTTCGATAATTTCCACATTCTATTCTAAAGGATCACCTTTTTTGGAAAGGAAACAAATTTGGATGTTTTCCAGTCAGTTGTCTGGATAGCTATCTTCACAATTTCTTGACATAGTCAGGTGAAACAACACATAATATCAGGCAAATTTTCTGCGAAAGGCTGACTTCTTAGCAAGGAAAATTATGTTCCTCAAAAATTTTTAGTTCAAACATATTTTTAAAAAGATAACCTGACAACTTATCATTGTCTTTGTCTTTTGATATTGCTTTACCCCTCTTCAGCAGTCAGTGAGAAAGTATTAAAATACAGAGAGCAAACTAGTAGTAGAAATTGTAGTTCTTCTATTCCAATTTTCAAAATTTGTTCAGCTGTATATCCACATTTTTATGGACTTGACTTGGTAAGGACTTTTACAGTTAAGTGGCACAGACACTGGATTCACAAATTGTCATGGGAGAAAGATGGGTAACGTCCTCCCTTGTGGTTTACTGCCTCTGAAAACCTACTGCAGGGTGAGCGATAAGCCAGCTCTGAATTGACAACACATAACGACAACAAGAATACTTGTACCGGAATTGAACAGAGTATCTTGTGCAATTTATTTTCAAGAAACAGATCTTTTGCTATGTTTTGTTTACCTCAGAATAAAGAAGTATCCTAATATTTATTTAAGCAATGTCATGTCCCTATAAATATGCTGTACTCTCTGGCAACCATTAAGAAGCAGTGGACTACAGCAACAAAGGAGATAATTAGTGCAAAAAGAAGAGCTTACAGGTTTGTTGATGTTTTTTTTTTCTTTCTGAAACAAGAGCTGCAGCCTTCAATATAGATTGAGGCTCAATATCAAGAAAACAAAGATTCTCATCTCTGGGCCAATTGGCAACATCATGATAGATGATGAAGAGATTGAGATTGTTAATAGCTTTAGTTTGCTTGGGTCCACAATCAACACTCTTGGCAACAGCAGCCAGGAAATTAAAAGATGGGTTATGATGGGAAAGTCTGCTGTTAGAGACCTCTCCAAAATACTCAAAAGCAGTGATGTCACTGTGGAGACTAAGGTATGCGTGATACAGGCCATGATCTTGCAATCACTTGCTATGCCTCAGAGAGCTGGACAATGACTAAGGAGGATAGAAAGAGAATTGATGCATTGGAGCTGCAGTGTTGGAGAAGAGTATTGAATATACCATGGACTGCTATGAAAATGAACAGATTTGCCCTAAAGAGGGTGAAACTAGGCTAGTCCTTGGAGGCAAGGATTCTGAAGCTTCATCTGACATACTTTGGACATGTTGCAAGGAGGAACCAGTCCTTGGAGAGGGACGTCATGCTTGAGAGGTGAAGGGATAGCACAGGAGAGGAGACCCTCTATGAGATGGATTGATTCAGAGACTGGAGTAATGGGGGTAGGTGTGTTGGAGACAGTGAGATTGGCACAGGATAGAGCAGGTTTTAGGGGTGTTGTACATAGGGTTGCTATGAGTCGCAAGTGACATGACTGCACAGAACAACAAGAACAACAAAAGAAAATATCTTTTACTAGACAAATCCCAAGCTGAGAATTCCACTGACACATCCAAAATCACACCCCCCGATATTTTATTATTTATGTTGCTATTTACAATAAGTAATATATCAGGGTTCCTTTAGGTCATATAGGCCTGATGTACAAGTTGCCGTACCACAGTCACTTGTGGTTGCTGTGAGGCTGAACACCGTGACACATCAGTGTCAAATGCGTTAATGGTTGGCTACGCAATGTGGACAGAGAGTGGGGTGGAGCTCCCCGATTAAACAAGTGTGGAAGGAGGAGAGGCATCCACTTCCATAATAGCTTGCCTCCGGAAACCCTATAAACCTGCAGAGAGTAAGAAAGGCACCTAAGCGTCGATGGCTCTCCTTCATAGGGTTGCTATGAGTCACCTGCGACTCGACGGAACTTAACAACAACAACAACAATATATTAGGGTATATAAAAAGTCTGTCTGACAATCTTTTCTTTTGATGGTAGTACTCGCTATGATATTTGAAGCCCCAAATAAGAAGAGAGCTTTCTACCATGTTATTCCTTACAAATATTTTTTTTTAAGTCAGTTGAGTTTTCTTCACATTGTTGTACTCTTCTTGGAAAAAGACATTTTTCTTCCATGTGTTATGACATGTTTTGCCAGATAATGTGTTTATTCATATATATTACCAAGAAAATGTTAACTCATGTTTAAACATAAACCTAGTCCACTTAAAACACTTTAACACTTCATACTTCATTTTAATAACTCATTCAATGTTTTTCTCTAAAAATAAAGCTGCTGAGAGTTACCATTTGTATGTATGAAAAAAGCTTCATCTTCTTACCAGCAGGACAACTGTAGGTTAGCACTGCCCTTTCATTTATTCATAATTTCACATTTAATTCCCAGTCACTGTATGACCAAGGGCAGAGGTACATTCTTGGCTTGTCCCTGGCCTTACTCTAGGTTCTTATGCTGAAAATTCATTCACCATTTCCTTATTCCTGAAGTAAATAAACAGAATGGATGTTCAGATGGATGCTTCTTCCTCCTTCAATCCTCACTACTTCCACAGGGTCATCTAAAGGCCACAGTCTGCCATGCTGCATTCAATTTCAGCTCTGGTGCAAACTGGAGATTGCTTGACCACAAACTGCAGGTTAGAGATTGCAATTTATCCAAAGGCCAGTAATACACTGCTAAATCAAATCTGCTGTAGAAAATGGATCATCCTGAATTGACTCTACCTGATGGCAACTGATAGTGGTTTTCTTTCCTTGTAAGAAAAGACGAGAAATTTGGGCAAGAAAGGAAGATGAGTGATGTGGGAGATAAGTGCATTCCAGTCATTCGCAAAGTGTATTCAGGAATCAGCAGTATCAGCAATACCTTGGAAGCTGGCAAGAGATTCTCTAAGATTCACACCCAGAAATTTTCTTTTTAACAAATCTATATGATACTGAGTTTGAAGACCCCTGTAATAGGGAACAGCATTACATAACTACCTAAAATATAGTAGCCAGAAATAGAATTAGCCTGGAGATCAGGCACTCTGGCTTCCAGCTCAGATCTATTTGTTCAAGAACTTAATCTGTAACTTGTAACTTAAGGTTCTTCTTGCCCTCTATTTAAAATTTAAGTGGATAATACTTGAAACAGGTTTTTATTACATAGAATAAACTGATGAGAGCGCGGATTTTCAAGTTTTCATAATTAAAACAAATAAATGAGGAAATTATGAATACTGTGTATACAAATATAAAATGAACAATGAATATATATATATTCTTTTACTAAATAAGCCTGGGTGTGAAAGATTTTATTATATTAAGACGACTCTGATTGGACTCAGTAAAGTCTGTTTCTCATTACATGGTCCTTTAAAAATCAATCAGAA
>NW_006399891.1:911302-913578 GCF_000299155.1 Elephantulus edwardii | reverse complement strand
TTCAGCTTTTTTTTAAATTATTATTAAATTTTATTAGTTTTAGTGAACATTTACAGAGATTTTGAGTTTTCATTCATTCATTGTTGCACTGTTTTCTCTACCCTCCTCCCCAGTTCGTTCTTCCCCCCCGCCCCGCCGAATGTCTGTTTTAATTGTCCAATTGCCATAGTGCTTGTCAAAGCCAGTTCTGTTTAATCTCCTTTGTCAGTGTGTCCTTTGTCATTTCCTATCACTCCTCCCTGAGAGAGACTTCACCCTGATTCATAAGGAAAAGGGGATGGCGTATTCTCTTAGCTACTTCCTACTGAAAAGGGACGCTGTAGGTTTCAGGGTGAAGATCTCTCACTACTCTAAAGGGCCCCTTTAGCAGTAGGAAACACATAGACTATTATGGAGACTGATTTAGGAATTTAGATTCACTGTTATCAATTGTGCTTAGCTGTACATGTTCATATCCTTGAAGATGTATCATGGAAGTGTTACAGCCTAGAAGAAACAAATTTAATTAACAAGTTAAAAGTACATGAGTCAAAAATATGTTCAGCTTTTTGAGGAAGTGCCAAACTGTCTTCCAGAACGGTTGTATCATTTAACAATCCCACAGGGGGAGGAAGGAATTAATCATTGGATTGTACAATGTGATGGGGGTGGGGGTGAAGGAACTTGAAAGAATTTGTTCTAATTTGTATTAGAATTTTGTAAATAAAATAGTGGGGGTGGGGAAAGTCAGCTTAGGGAGGGGGAAGGGAAGAAGAGGGGGTAAATGTGAAACAATGAATGAATGAAAATCTAACTTCTGTAAACTTTTGTTAAAATGACAATCAAAATAAAAAATTTATTTAAGAAAAAAATCTGAATGCTATCAAAATTTAAAACGTGTTTAATTACTAAAAAAGATCTCCATGACATTGACTTCAGTGTTTCTACTTGAGAGATTTCTTTTATTATATTAATGCGTTAAAAGTAGTGATGTACTCAAATGCCATACTTAAGTTTTCTAAACATATTTGCCTGATGTGTTGGACTTTTTCACCTCTTTTGACACTGTTACCAACAGTACTTACTGAGTGCTCTGGTGGCCTAGGAGGTATGGAGTTGCGTAGCCAACACCAAGGCAAGCAGTTAGAATCCACCAATTGCTCTGAGGGAGAAAGATGAGCAATCTTCTCCTGAGTCATTTACAGCTTCTGAAAACCCTCTAAAGAGTCGGTTATGAGTAGTTCCCGAATCAACGGCACATGACAATAAAAACAATCAGAGGCACTGATTGCACATGAAAAAGAAAACACTGACAACTTCTACTTATTCTTCATCTATCATGAGGTTGCCTATTGGTCTGGTTGTAAGGATTTTTGGTTTTTTATATTTTAAAATAGAATTCATGTTTTTTTATAAAACAACCAAAGTTGTAAGGATTTTGGGGTTTTTTTATATTTTAAAATACAGTCGCTGTTAGGGACCTCTCTAAATAAAGTACTCAAGAGCAACGGTGTGTCTCTGGAGACTAAGGTGCACCTGATCCAGGCCATAGTCTTTGCAATCACTTGTTATGCATCAGAGAGCTGGACAATGACCAAGGAGGATAGAAGGAGAATTGATGCTTTTGAACTTTGGTGTTGGAGAAGAGTGCTGAAGGTGCCATGGACTGCTAAGAGAACAGATTCATCCAGGGGAGGGTTAAACCGGGATGCTTTTTGGAGTAATTGCAAAGACTATGGCCTGGATCAGGTGCACTTTAGTCTAGACAGTGAATAAAGATGACGGAAGAATTGACATATTTGAGTTCTAGTGCTGTAGAAGATGTTGAATATCCCTTGGACTTCCAAAAGAGTAAGCAGAAATGTGTTGGAGACATTGCAATCAGACAGTTTCTTGGAGGCAAAGATGACAAAGCTTCGTCTCACTTATTTTGGGCATGTTGCTGAAAGGCTAATCTTTGGAAAGGGACATCATGCTTGGAAAGGGAGGAAGACATTAACCAGAAGGCTTGTCACAGTGATTGTAGCAATGGGCTCAAGTGTGTCAGAGAGGATGAGCATGGCACAGAATAGGACAAATCAGACTCGTTCTTAGAGTCACTATGATTTTTACTCAATTTGATCACACTTTAGAAGCTAAATTCAAAGTTCAATAAAATTTTTATGATAGAACAATATCGTTGATTTCATATGCAAGCAAAATTCTGCTAAAGATTATCCAAAAACGACTGGAACAGCACATCAGCAGAGAACTGCCAGAAGTCCAGGCTGGGTTTAGAAGGGGTCATGGTACTTGAG
>NW_006399891.1:907622-910668 GCF_000299155.1 Elephantulus edwardii | reverse complement strand
AAGAGCAACGGTGTCTCTAGAGACTAAGGTGCGTCTGGTACAGGTCATGGTCTTTGCAATCACTTGTTATGCGTCAGAGAGCTGGACAATGACCAGGGAGGATAGAAGGAGAATTGATGCTTTTGAGCTGTGGTGTTGGAGAAGAGTGCTGAAGTTGTCATGGACTGCTAAGAGAAAAAACAGATTCATCCTGGAGAGGGTTAAACCGGGCTGCTTCTTGGAGGCAAGGATTCTGAGGCTTCACCTGACATACTTTGGTCATGTTGTAAGGAGAGATCGGTCTTTGGAGAGGGACATCATGCTTCAGAGGGTGGAGGGCAGGCGCAGGAGGGGAAGGCCCTCTGAGAGATGGATTGATTCGGTGACTGGGGCAATCGGGATGAGTGTATCGGAGGCAATGAGATTGGCACAGGACAGAACAGAGTTTAGAGCTGTTGTACATAGGGTCGCTATGAGTCGCAAGCGACTCAACGGCACATAACAACAACAACAGCAACAGTTGAAACTTGGGAGGACTGGAGAGCATTATGTTGAGTTAACTAACTCAGTCCCACAAGGATAAATATTGTATAAGATCATTATTGTAAAATGATTATAAGGACCCAGGAGGGTTGGGAAAGGCTGGAAGCAGAGGGATGCTGATGTACAGGGGGAGGAGGGGACTTAATCATTGGGTTGTACAATTTGATGGGTGGGAGGTGAGAGAAATTGAAAGAATTTGTTCTAATTTGTATTGTTGTTGTTGTTGTTGTTGTTGTTGTTGTTATGTGCCGTCGAGTCACTTGCGACTCATAGCGACCCTGTGTACAACAGCCCTAAACTCTGCTCTGTCCTGTGCCAATCACACTGTCTCTGACACACCCATCCCGACTATCCCAGTCACAATTTTTTTAAATTTGTATTCGAATTTTGTAAATAAACTAGTGGGGGGGGGAAGTATGAATTAAAAAATACAATCCATGTTCAAAACCATACTGTTCTTACTTCTGTACTGTGTTTCTTGTATAGTGATATACTCAACACAATGAAATACACAAACATCAAGCTTAGTTTTGCTTCTGTGGTCTATGTTTTGGAAGGATATGTCTGACTCTGAACAGAATGGATTAGAGACCCAAGGTATCTAAACTGTTTGTCTGCATTTCTTATTCCTGTCAGATAAGAAAATTCTTTGAGTGCTAATTTGTCCATTTTAAACTGGTAGAGAAAAAAAAAACAAAAAAAAAACAAAACTGGTAGAGGTCTTTCTTCAAATAACAACCCTGAAAAGAATAGTTAGGAAACAATCCCAGGAGCAAAAGGCAACTTAAAACATCAGGCTTAATTCCTCACCATCTAAACAATCCAATGCCTTGAAAGTCAGCTGAGAACATTTATCTATCCTTTATTTATCTAACAACCTCCATTAGGGATCCATTCCAGCATTTATCTCCCTTATAAATACCTCTAAAATACAGTGGCTTGGACATTGTATGTTTTTTGTGTTGTTGTGCACCATAAAGTATAAAGTACCATAAACCCACTGACCTCCAGCGGGTTTTCACCAGTAGTTAGTTAATCTCAGAGATTGCCCATCCTTCTTCAGGGAGAGCAGCTGGTGGGATTGCAGTGCAGCTTCTTGCCACTAGGCCACCTGAGCTCCCTGAAGCATTGTATTCTCAATAAATATATGATTAATGGAAAAGTTATTATGTAAAGTACTATGCAAACTCAAGCACACTGCCATCAAGTTGGAATTCTCTCTTAACTGACCCACCAGTAGTTTCAGAAGCTGTTAATTACAAGGGAGAAGACTTCCTGAAGGGAGTAGTGGGTTGAATCACCAGAAATCCCCTTTGGGTTGGCAGCACAAGCTCTTATGGACTTCTAGTTATTGTTATGTATCATCAAGCCAGAATCGACTCACACAGCTGACTCTCCAGCAGGTTTTCATAGGCAGTTAATCATTCAGAAGATTGTCCATCTTTATCCCATGCAACAGCAGGTGGATGGATTAGAACCAAGTGCTTTGGAGATGGTAATGCAACCCTTTGCCACTAAGCCAGCAGAGCTCGAAGTAGGCTAGTATTAATAAAGAAAATAAATATAATACTTCAATTCCTTAGTTTTTTATTGCGATGGGAAAGTCTGCTGTTAGGGACCTCTCCAAATAACTGAAGAGCAATGGTGTCACTCTGGAGACTAAGGTGCATCTGATACAGGCTATAGTCTTTGCAATCACTTGTTATGCATCAGAGAGTTGGACAATGACTAAGGAGGATAGAAAGAGAATTGATGCCTTTGAGCTGTGGTGCTGGAGAAGAGTATTGAATGGACTGCCAAGAAAACAAGCAGATTCATCCTGGAGAGGGTTAAACCAGGCTGCTGCTTGGAGGGAAGGATTCTGGGGCTTCGTCTGACATACTTTGGGCATGTTGTAAGAAGGGACATCATGATTGGGAGGGTGGAGGGACAGCATAGGAGGGGAAGGCCCTCTATGAGGTGGATTGATTCAGTGACTGGGGTAATCAGAATGGGTGTGGCAGAGGCAGTGAGATTGCCACAGGATAGAGCACGGTTTAGGGCTGTTGTACATAGGGTCGCTATGAGTCGCAAGTGACTCGACGGCACATAACAATAACAACATGCTTCTGAAGCCTGGCCCTTTGAACCGTTTCCCCTATGGATTGATTGTGGGATCCTGTGTCTGCCAACGTCTCAGTGGGAGATTGGGTAACCAGTCTCCTATGAGATAAGGAGATCCCCTCACCAGCTCTCTTCTAAGGGTCCCATTGTGAGTGCTCCGACCAGGGGATTCTATCGGTGCTCTAGTCCTCATGGAGGGACTTCTCCGCCCCTGAGATGGCAGCAGACACCTAACATTCATCCCTCTGGGCTCAAGCAGGGTGTCCAGTTCCTCTGTGTGGCCATGAATTCCAGCTCCTGAAATTGCAATACTCTAAAGCAGCATGTTTTATTTTGCCTGTGACAAAGCAAATAGCATCAGATACCTTACATACAGGCATTTATGGTTTTGAGAAAACACCATGAGAATCCATGTTCCCTT
>NW_006399891.1:900474-907468 GCF_000299155.1 Elephantulus edwardii | reverse complement strand
CTGCTCTGGTACATACAAAACCCTGACCCAGAAGCAGGTCGTCTACGAATGTTTAGCACCAAGCTCCCCACAAACGGGCAGTGTGTGAAGGGAGAGAGTCAATGTTCCCTTTAGTCTGGGAGATTTAAAAGATCGTACAGAGGAACTAGAAATTTTCCCCCAGAACTCTGAGAAATCGGTAGAAGGGTTTTGGATTACTATTATTATTTTTTAAAAAAAAATAGTTTAGAGTTTTGTTCTCTTTCTGTTGTTTTTCTGATAGGAAGCGCAGAGCTATTAGAGCTGGTAGACACCAGACCAATAATGTGCATGCTACTAACCCACATTTAGCAAATAGAGCTCATGCAGACCCCAAAATAAAACCTATTTTGGAACTATCAATTAGTAGAAAAGCTAGAGCTAACAGGAGCAGCCAGAGATCTCATAAAGGGATTAAGAAATATTTGAATGAAGTCCATAAATTATTTTAAGTTTGTAAAAATAACACAAGATAAGAAATGAGAACCCTACAGCTCTTAGTAATAGGCTAGGAAAAGCAATGAAGAAATTTACAAACTTAGACCTGTAGAAATGACAGTGATGATTCCCCATTTCATCCGTCAGTTGGAATCCCCTCTCCCCACCTCCTGCAGGCCTGTGAGGACTGGGTAGAAGCCCAGCCAGCCTGAGACTAGAGTAACTGTCCTGGGAGAGTTTAACTGAGGGGCATGCCCAGCAAGCCAGTTGAGACCCCTTATTGAGACATTAGAAGTGAACAGATAACTGCTAACTCCTTTCTCCTTTAGTGGTAACTATAGACAACCTTCTTCTAAAGTCCAAGTTATACCTTTGGAGTGCCTCTTGGACTCCCTAAAGAAGAAGAAGAAGTAGATTTTGTTTTCCAATGTGTCTTTTGGGGACTTTGAAAAATGGCCAGTGGAAGGTGGTCTTACCTATAACACCGTTTTACAATTAGACTTGTTTGGCAGGAGACTGGGGAAGTGGAGAGAAATACCTTATGTTCAGGCATTTATATTTTTAAGAGATCAAATCTATTTATGCACAAAATACAGACTTGAGGTAAACCCTAATCCCAATCTACCGATGAGAGACACTACCCCAGCAGCAGAAACCCATCTTGTTGTTGTTGTTGTTATGTACCGTCTAGTAGTTTGCGACCCATAGTGACCCTATGTACAACAGCCTTAAACTCTGCTCTGTCCTGTGCCATTCGCACTGTCTGTGACACACCCATCCTGATTACCCCAGTCACTGAATCAATCCACCTCATAGAGGGTCTTCCCCTTTTGCGTCGTCCCTCCACCCTCCCAAGCGTGATGCCCCTCTCTAAGGACCTCTCCCTCCTTACAACATGTCCAAAGTATATCAGACGAAGCCCCAGAATCCTTGCCTCCAAGGAGTAGCCTGGTTTAACCCTCTCTAGGATGAGTAGCCTGGTCTAACCCTCTCTAGGATGAATCTGTTTGTTTTAGAGAGCTTGAAATTGACTCTGGGAAAAGACACATCTTTAAATAAAGATACTCCATCAACTGAGGTGATACCACCTCCATATAATAATGCTCCTAGCCCACCCCCCAAATATATCCTTCCTTGCTTCCTCTTCAGGAAGTGGAATGGAATAATGGGCAAACTATGCAGGTGCATGTTCCCTTCTCCATGAGTGATTCTCAAAACTGCAAGGAATAGTTAGGATCTTTCCCCACGGATCCAAGAAAATTTATTGATGGGTTTCAAAAATTATTTCTATCTTTGATATGATGTGGAAAAACCAAATGGTTGTCTTATCTTTCTGTTGTTCTTCTGATGAAAAATGAAGAATATTGGCAGAAGTGAGGCATAGAGCAGACAGGTTTCATATCAATAACCCTCAACTAGTAGATGGGGCAACTGTAATCCCAGGCCAGCAAGGAAATCAGGGACGAGCTGCTTGGGACTACATGCAGACCTGCTTGCTTGAAGGGATGAAAGAAATTCATCCACTAGTTAAACCAGTTAATTACTCAAAAATAACAGAAATTACTCAGGATAAAGAAGAAAATTCAGCAGCCTTTAGGGGAGACTTGAAGACATGAAAAAGTTTACAAACTTAGATCCTGAAAGCCCTGAAGGCAGAGTAATTCTAAATACTCATTTTATAAATCAGGTGGCCTGTATTTTAGAAGAAAGCTTCAAAACAAGGCAATGGGGCCTCAAAGTGATCCCAGTGAACTTTTGAAACATGCGGTCACTGTCTTTAATAACCAGATCTAGAGGGAGAGAAAAGACCAGACAATGGAGTAGCCCTATTCTATCCCCCAGAGTCGCTATGAGGCAGAATGCCATTGTTTTCAGAATTACTTCAGTTGTGGAAAGCTGGGCCACTTTAGTAGAGAGTATCACAGATGAGAACCATGGGTAGGCAAGGAAGTAGAGAGGAAGCTCCCACTAACTTGCTTTAAGTGTGGGTCTGAAGGACACCTGGCCAAGGGCTGCCCACATCAGGTCCTCGTGGCTGAATCTGCAGAGGATTGATGAGGCCCCTGCTCCCAGCCAACAACATTGGAGGACACTTCAACAATTTGTATCCTCCCAGAAGAGCCTAGGGTGAGCATTGACGTTGCCAGTAAGCCTATTCATTTTCTCCTGGACATAGGAGCCTCTTATTTGGTCCTATAAGCCTTCTCAGGTCCACTCTCTTCCTGCTATTTCTTAGTTGTTGGAATTGACAAAAAACCTCGTAAGCAGTTCTTTACTCCCACTCTGCCTTGCATGTGGACTTCCTGGCTATTTTCTCATCAGTTTTTGGTAATTCCTGCAATTCCTTTGCCCCTCTTAAGGAGAGATCTTATGTTTAGAATGAAGACCAAGATTTTATTTTCACCAGCCATGAGGATATTAGGGCTAGACTCTGTCCTACCAGATGATCCTGAAAGGTTTGGGTCTCTGGGTTGCCTACCCAGGCAGTAAATGTAAATCCTATTAAGATAGCTCTTAAACCTGAAGTAGGTTGACAATATAGGATATCTTCTGAAAGTTGGAGAGGTCTGGACCCTATAATTAGACAATTAAAAGAAGCTGGTCTAATTACGGAAATGACTTTTCCTTATAACATCCCTATCCTTGCTGTAAAAAACCCCAATAGTAAGTGGAAGTTGGTCTAGGACTTGAGAACAAATGACATAGTTGTGCCTCTACATCCTGTAGTTCCTAACTCTTGTACTATAATAGACAGGGTACCAGCCAATTCTACCTATTTCATGGTACAAGACCTTGAAGATGACCTAGTATGTAATCCAACCTATAAGGCCTCAGTTCAGGATATTCAGAGAACCTTAGATGTTTTAAGTAAAGAAAGTTTTAGAGTGTACAAAGAAAAGGTCCATATTTGTCTCCCTGAAGTTCAATTCTTGAGATTAATTTTGACATATAACAGTAGAAAACTTACCCCAGGTTGGGTGAAATGATACTGAGCCGATCTTCCACAGTAATTTTTAAGGATGACTGGGTATTGCAAGATTGAGATTCCTCAATTTGGAGAGTTAGCCAAACTCCTGTTGTTGTTGTTATTGCAGTTGTTGCTGTTGTTAAGTGACACAGAGTTGCTTGTGACTCATAGCGACCCTATGTACAGGAGCCCTGAATGCCATTCTATCCTGTGTCAAACTCGCAGTCTCAAACACACTCATTACCACCACTCTAGTCACAGAATTGATTCATCTCATCAAGGGTCTTCCTCTCCTGCGCCGCCCCTCCACTCTCCTTGCAATATGCCCAAAGTATGTTATAGGAAACTTCAGAATCCTTGACTCCAAGGAGCATTCGGCTTCACCTTCTCCAGGAAAAACCTATTTGTCCTCTGAACAATCCATGGTATCTTCAGCACTCTTCTCCAGCATCACAGCTCAAAGGTATCAATTCTCTTTCTATCATCCCTAGTCACTGTGCAACTCTCCAATGCATAGCATGTAATTGCAAATACTATAGCCCAGATCAGGCACACCTTAGTCTCCAGCCTGATGTCATTGTTCTTCAGTACTCTTGAGAGGTCCCTCACAGCTGACTTTCCCAGTGCAATTCAGCTCTTGATTTACTGGCTGCTGTTACCAAGAGTGTTGACTTTGGAGACAAGTAAACTAAAACTGTTAACTATCTCAATCACTTCACCATCCATACTCATGCTGCCAATTGGCCCAGTGGTGAGAATCTTTGTTTTCTTGATATTGAACTTCAATCCATATAGGAGGCTGCAGTCCTTGACTTTCTGCAGCAAGCGCTTCAGGTCCTTCTCAGTTTCAGCAAGCAGTGCTGTGTCATCTGCATAATGCAGGTTGTTGATGACTCTTCACCAATCCTGATGCCACATTCCTCCTCATACAGCCCAGCATCTCGGATGATCGGTTTTGCATACTGATTGAAAAGGTATGGAGACAGAATACATCCCTGACGGACCCTCTTCTTCATTTTGAACCATGTAGTGTCTCCTTGCTCTGTTCTGACGACTGCCTCTTGGTCCTGAAAGGAAAATTTTTTAAACAATGTCCCCACACCCAAGTATTGTAAGAACCTATACCTTTGATCTTTTGCAAACATTTATGTTCCAGGAACTAGCTGACCACAAAGTGAGCAAGCAGTTACTGGACTGACCACAAGCTGAACAAGTAATTACTGGCAAAAACTATATCTTAATTAGCATCAGCAGCAGGTGGCTGACCTAAAATTGAACTTCTGCTTTTCTGAAGAGCCAATGAGCAAACTCCACGCCAAAGAACCCCTAGACCCTCTATAAAAATCCCTTGCTTTTTGGGCTCGGGGTCGACTTCCCTGTCTCTTGCGTGAGATACAAGTCATCCCGGAGCTCCGCCAATAAATCCTCCTATGATTGCAGCGAGTGGATCTGGTGTGAGCTTCTCGGGGCCACGCCCAATCTGGGAAAAGCCCTAGTTTGGGGCCCTTCATTTGGGGGCTCATCCAGGATTGAGCGACCACCCTGCAACCTGCCAGTCAGCCACTTGGAGGTAAGAGGATCCTCCAGAAATCGTTTGTCTGTGCGGCGCTGCCAAACCTGTGTGTTCGTAAGTCTGTTTTACCTTCAGCTTGGTTTCAGTTTGTGGCTGTCGTGTGCCTGCCAGGGCCGGACGACTATGGTGGGCAGACGTGCCTGAGAACCACAAGTCACAGCCCTGGGGAGACGTCTGTTTGGGTGGAATATGGATCCAGAGGCTTTAATAATCTCTGATCCATCTGCGGGACTTAGAGTGTCCCACCAGAAAGGAGGGGCCCGGAGGGCTCTCCCGTCTGAAGCAGCTTTCAATTGGTTGTCACGAAGAGAGCTTCTTGTGTGTCTTGTATTTCTTTTGAGTGTCTGCTATGTTTTGTGGGCGACTAATATGGAACAGACAGTGACGACTCCTCTATCTTTGACTTTAGGACATTTTTCTGAAGTAAGAACCAGGGCTAATAATCTCTCTGTTAACGTTAGAAAAGGACCTTGGCAAACCTTCTGTTACTAAGTGGCCCTCTCTGGGAGTTGGTTGGCCACCAGAGGGAGCATTTGACCTAACAATCATTTTGGCAGTTAAAGATCTTGTTTTCCAGGAAGGACCAAACGCACATCCTGACCAACAGCCATACATCATCGTGTGGCAAGATTTAGTGCAGAATTCACCGCCGTAGGTAAAACCTTGGGTTTTGAAGAAACATACCACCCCTCCGCGTGCATTAGTCCTAAAAACCCGAACTTCTGAGTCCAGAGTTCCTCTGGCCCCAGAAGCTGTGCCATCAGCACCACCCAAAATTTATCCTGAGATTGATAACCCACCTGAGTGGCCTGAGATGAGCCATAATCCTCCCCCACATCAAGGCCAGGTGGATCCCGGCCCCCCATCCCTGCAAGTGCCCCCCGGGGACCAGCACGAGAGACTGGCAGTCGGAGGGGTCTAGAGAGCCCAGATTCCACTGTTGTTCTCCCCTTATGAGCGTACGGAGGGACCCCAGAGCCAGGACAACTCCAACCCCTCCAGTACTGGCCTTTTTCCTCTGCTGACCTCTATAATTGGAAGACTAACCATCCTTCCTTTTCAGATAACCCCACAGGGCTTATTGGACTACTTGAGTCCCTCGTGTTCTCTCACCAACCTACCTGGGACGATTGCCAACAATTTCTCCAGGTCCTCTTCACTACTGAGGAGTGAGAGAGAATTCAGACGGAAGCCAGGAAAAACGTCCGAGATGCTGCAGGACAACCAGTCCAGACTCCTGAGGCCATGGATGCGGGATTTCCTCTCGTTCACCCCAACTGGGATTATAACACTGCTGAAGGTAGGGAGCAGCTATCCGCCTACCGCCGGACTCTCGTAGCGGGTCTCAGAGGGGTTGCACAATGCCCCACTAATTTGGCCAAGGTAAGAGAAGTCCTTCTAGGACCTACCGAACCCCCCTCCGTGTTCCTAGAAAGACTAATGGATGCCTATAGGAGATACACTCCCTTTGACCCCACGTCAGAGGGACAGAAAGCAGCAGTAGTTATGGCCTCCATTGGGCAGTCTGCTCCAGACATCAGGAAAAAATTACAGTGCATAGAGGGGTTACAAGATTTTACATTGAGGGATGTAGTGAAGGAAGCTGAGAAAGTGTACCACAAGAAGGAGACAGAGGAAGAGAAGGCAGAGAGAGAAAAGAAAGAAAGAGGAACGTGAGGACCAGCGAGACCGCTGTCCAGCGAGGAATTTGACAAAAATCTTGGCCCCAGTAGTAAGGGAAAAAGAAAGAGAAAGAGCAGGGTCTAGACAGACAGGGCACCTGGGCACTAAGGGATCAAAGCAATATGAAAAGAAACTGCAGTTAGACAAAGACCAGTGTGCATACTGCAAAGACAAAGGACACTGGGCTAAAGAGTGTCCCAAGAAAAAGAATAAGCTGTCAAAAATTCTCACCCTAGATGAGGACTAGGGAAGACGGGGCTTGGATCCCCTCCCCGAGCCTAGGGTAACTATATCTGTGGGGGGGACCCCCGTTG
>NW_006399891.1:898702-899814 GCF_000299155.1 Elephantulus edwardii | reverse complement strand
CCCTGTGAAAAAGCCAGGGACAAATGACTACCGGCCAGTGCAGGATCTAAGAGAAGTGAATCGGAGAGTGCAGGACATACACCCCAAAGTTCCTAACCCTTACACCCTACTCAGCGTGCTGCTACCTGAAAGAAAATGGTATTCTGTCTTAGACTTGAAATATGCTTTTTTCTGTCCGAGGTTGCATCCCGCTAGCCAAGCTATCTTTGCCTTTGAATGGAGAGACCCTGAGGCCGGGATAACTGGACAATTAACCTGGAGTCAATTGGCTCACAGGTTGAAGCACTCACCGACCCTTTTTGATGAGGCCCTGCACCGAGACCTCAGTGAGTTCTGGACCAGCAACCCTCAGGTAACTTTGTTACAGTATGTAGATGGCCTGCTCCTAGCCGCCCTAACCGAAGAGGAATGCATTGAAGGTACAAAGAAGCTTCTAATGGAGCTGGGGACTTTAGGCTATCGTGCCTCAGCCAAAAAGGCCCAGCTGTGCAAAACTAAAGTAACTTACTTAGGGTATGTACTGAGAGATGGCCAAAGGTGGCTAACAGAGGCCCAGAAAAAGACTGTAATGCACATCCCGACTCCCTCCTCACCAAAGCAGGTAAGGGAATTCCTAGGGACAGCTGGGTTTTGTCACCTGTGGATACCTGGGTTTGCCTCCTTGGCAGCCCCCCTGTATCCTCTAACCAGAAACCAGGAACAATTTACCTGGAATCCTGACCATCAGATGGCCTTTGAAGACATTAAGAAAGCCTTGCTTTCAGCTCCTGCCCTCGCCTTGCCAGACCTGACCAAGCCATTTACCTTATACATAGATGAAAGAGGCGGGGTGGCTAAAGGTGTGTTGTCGCAGGCTTTAGGACCTTGGAAACGGCCAGTGGCCTATTTGTCCAAGAAACTAGATCCAGTGGCCAGTGGTTGGCCAGTCTGCCTGAAGGCCATTGCAGCTGCTGCGGTCCTATAAAAGATGCAGATAAATTAACCATGGGGCAGCACAACACTGTCATTGCCCCTCATGCATTAGAGAGCATCATTCAACAACCACCTGACTGATGGATGACTAATGCCTGCCTGACCCACTATCAGAGCCTACTCCTCACGGACAGGGTGAC
>NW_006399891.1:893676-897206 GCF_000299155.1 Elephantulus edwardii | reverse complement strand
CCTCCCCTCCCGCACAATTTTCAGGTTGGAGATAAAGTCTTAATCCGCCGGCACCGGACCAGCAATCTCAAGCCTCGCTGGAAGGGACCCTATCAAGTGCTGCTGACTACCCCTACAGCTGTTAAAGTAGATGGAGTAGCAGCTTGGGTCCATGCTTCTCATATCAAGCCAGCTCTGACCAGTGAAGATGACCAGTGGACTCTGGAAAGGACTGATAATCCTTTTCGTATGCGCCTTTCTCAGGACAGCCGCAAGTAAACACAACCCGCATGCCCCTCACAACCTCACCTGGGTAGTCCAATCTCAAGCAGGGAACATTGTATAGTCTATCTCTGCATATCGTTACCCCTTGAACCTGGTGGTTAGCCCATGGAGCCCCTGCAGACTGGGACGTAGAAACAACCCTTAAACCCACTGCTCCCTCATGGCCCACTCCCCATGACGCTCAAGGCCTTCTAGCCCCTGCCCTCATCGGAGGACGAGCAGGTTGTGGAAATCAGAGACAGCGGAGGAACCTAAGATGGTTCACTTTCTACGTCTGTCCAGGACACGACCTGAATACACGAGGGCTAACTCGTATGTGCGGGGGTCAGAGTGATTTCTATTGCCGAAGCTGGAAATGTGAAACAACTGGGAATACTTACTGGAAACCTTCCTCCTCTTGGGATTTCATAACTGTAACAGCTAACTACTCCCGATTTAGCCCGAGAAATCCCAATTCCGTTAAACAAGCAAGAGCTGCATGCAGTAATTGATGTCACCCCCTAAAAATCTCTTTCACAGATCCTGGCAAAAAGGCCCATCACTGGCAGTCAGGATATTGGTGGGGAATCAGACTTTACCAAGAACACTATGATAATGGGCTATCATTTATGATAAAGCTGTTTGATCGTCCTTTACAGAGCACAGTAATAGGACCTAACCCTGTGCTGGCGGGGCTCTCCCCAGCTGAGAAAATCGCCTCCTGTCCCACCGCAGAACCAACCCATCTTAACTTCACCCACACCACCAAAGGAGTTAAAAAAACAACCCGCCTCTACAAGAGACCGTCTCCTCAATCTAATTAAAGGAGCTTTTAGTGCCCTAAATAATACCAACCCCCAAATTACTGATTCTTGTTGGTTGTGTTTAGCCACCAACCCGCCTTACTATGAAGGTATCGCAGTGGCAGGAACATATAAAAACTCCACTGAACATAATAACTGCACTTGAGATGCTGAGACAAAGTTAACTCTAACTGAAGTTTCAGGAACTGGAACCTGTATTGGGAACCCTCCTGGCAATCTCCACTCATTATGTAATACCACTACCCAAGTGCCCCTCTCCAAGGAATACTTAGTTCCCAATACCGGATATTAGTGGGCCTGCAATACTGGATTAACCCCGTGTGTCTCTTTAACTGTTTTTGATTCTAACTCTGATTACTGTGTATTAATTTATCTGATGCCCCAGGTATACTATCACCTTGATGATGAATTTGTTAATGAATTTGATCATGCACCTGAGCGCCATTTTCGCAGAGAACCTATTACTATGACCCTAGCAATCTTATTAGGAGTAGGAGGAATAGCTGCAGGAATAAGTACAGGGACTTCAGCACTTGTCTATGGGCAACAACAATACCATGAGTTAAAAACAGCCATAGATGAGGATCTTTGGGCTTTAGAGTCATCAATTACTTGGCTAAAAGAATCCCTGGCCTCCTTATCTGAAGTAACCTTACAAAATAAAAAAAACTAGACTTATTATTCCTCAAAGACGGGGGTCTCTGTGCCCCGCTAAAAGAAGAATGTTGCTTTTATATTGATCATTTAGGAGTAATAGAAGACTCCATGCAAAAGCTAAGGGAAAGGTTAGACAAAAGAAAACGAGACCGAGAATCTCAGCAAACATGGTTCGAGAGCTTATTTTATAAGTCCCCATAGTTAACTACTCTTGTATCCACCCTTATAGGTCCTTTAATACTCTTGTTTATATTGTTACTAGTGGGGCCTTGTATTATAAATAAGCTTGTTACCTTTGTTAAAGATCGCATCAGTACTGTTCAATTAATGGTTCTAAGACAACAATATCAAAATATGAGGGAACCTGACTACAATGATACTGCCTCCAGAGATTCTTGGTTCTATGATTAGAACCTTGTACTAAAAGAAGTGGAATGAAAGGAAAATTTTTTAAACAATATCCCCACACCCAAGTATTGTAAGAACCTATACCTTTGATCTTGTGTGAATGTTTATGTTCCAGGAATTAGCTGATCACAAACTGAACAAGCAATTACTGGCAAAAACCATATCTTAACTAACATCAGCAGCAGGTGACTGACCTAAAATTGAACTTCTGCTTTTCCAAAGAGCCTAAGAGCAAATTCCACGCCAAAGAACCCCTAGATCTTGTATAAATTCCCTTGCTTTTTCGGCTCAGGGTCGACTTCCCTGTCTCTTGCATGAGATACAAGTTGTCCTGAAGCTTTGTCAATAAATCCTCTTGTGATTACAGTGAGTGGATTTGGTGTGAGTTGCTCGGGGTCGCACCCAATCTGGGAAAAGCCCTAGTTTGGGGTCTTTCAATGGCAAAGGACACACTGACAAAGGAGATCAATCAGAACTGGTTTTGACAAAGACTGTGGCAGTATAACAATAGAAATCAACCCTCAAGGAATGCAACTATATGACAAGAACAGACTCTCAAGGAATGTGACAGAACAACAGACTCAAGGGAAAGATAAACGAGATGGTCAAAGTCACCATGTCCATTAGAAGGAATGCACCACTCCCTGCTAACAAGATATATAAATCCTTTTGTAAGATAAAAACCGGAGTGAGTCTGTCCTGACCTTTTCATAGTCTGTTATGAACATCTATAAACCTCAGTTTCTTTCTCTTGCTTTCACTTGGTATTGGTGTCTCTCTTGTATTTCTGAGTCAGAACTTTCTAATTCTTTTATTTATTTATTTATTTTTTACTTTTGTGTGTGTACCATCAAATCAGATCTGACTGGTACAGGAGGAGATTGTCCCTCCTTCTCTGGCAGAGCATCTGGTGGATTCGAACCATGTGCCTCTGGGATTGTAGTTGCAGCTCCTTGCCACTAGGTCACCAGAGCTCCCCAGAACTTTCTAATTTTTACTCAAAAAGGACCCTGAACCTCTTTTGGAAATCATCCCCTTAACATGCAATAGTTGTACTTATGAGCCTGAGTTAGCTCACTCAGCATAATAATTAATTTTATGAGACACAATGTATGCAAATAATCCTAAGAAACACAATTGGAATGGAAAAAATAAAGATCCTGTTAAAAAAAAAACAAACCCCACATCACATTAGGAAAATCTCCTGTCAAAGACCTTTCTAAATTGTGAAAGAGTAATGATGTCAGTTTAAAGGTAATGTGCCCCTGATTCAAGTCAAAGTCTTTTCTATTATTTCTTAACTATCTGACAGTTGGACAATAAAAAGAATTACAGATAATTGGTCCTAGAAGCCTTCTGAAGTCCCAAGTCTTCTCACTATTTCCTAGTTGTTGGAAT
>NW_006399891.1:875566-893172 GCF_000299155.1 Elephantulus edwardii | reverse complement strand
GATAGGGAATGGCAAAGGACACACTGACAAAGGAGATTAATCAGACCTGGCTTCGACAAGCACTGTGGCAATTGGACAATTAAAACAGACATTCGGGGTGGGGGGAAGAAGAACGAACTGGGGAGGAGGGTTGAGAAAACAGTGCAACAATGAATGAATGAAAACCCAAAATCTCTGTAAATGTTCACTAAAACTAATAAAATTTAATAATGATTAAAAAAAAAAAAGAAAAGAATTACAGAAGAAGAATAAACGCCTTTGCCGGAGGTGTAGGTAGTGGATGGCAGAAAGAAGGATAGGTGAAAAGAAGTTAGCCCACAACCATACTTTCATTTGTTTGCTTGCTTTCCTTATTTCTAAATTATTGCTAAATTTGTTGTGTTGTTGTTGTATATTGTTGAGTCAGAAATAACTGTAAGCGTTGACCCTCCAGCAGGCTTTTAGAGGCAGTAAATTGCACAGGAGTTGGTGGATTCAAACCCATTACCTTTGGGTTGGCAGTGCAGTTCCTCAGACCCCATCATCTTTTCAAGGACTGATGGTGAATTAACATTTTGGAGAATTTCCCTGTGAAAATGAGAGTGGTTTGAACAATGGCTCAAGTCACATACTCTAAGTTTCTTAATAATAATTACAGTTTTCCCAAACAACTTACTGAACATTTTTACAGATTTAAGAGTTGAATGAGCTGGGGAGCTCTGGTGGCCTAGTGGCAAGAAGCTGCACTGCAATCCCAGAGGAACACGGTTCGAATCCACCAGACGCTCTGCCGGAGAAGGAGGCGCAATATCCTCCTGTACCAGTCAGATCTGATTTGACGGTACATGCACACAAAATAATAAAAAAAAAAAAAAAAAAAAAAAAAAAAAAAAGAATTAAAAAAAAAAAAGAGTTGAATGAGCTATCCTCTTTTCTTTCTCTACCTCTTCCTCAAAGCAAATAGAAATGCAGATAAGCACCACATTGCTCCTGTTCAGGTAACTTCTGATCCATTTATGCCGACGGACTGGGGAGGAGAGACACTTCTCAGATGAGAACCAGGAGATGGCTGGCACTGAGTTTTTGGAATGAAAGCAAATGGCTACCACCACTGCCCCAGTTTCTCTGTTCCTGGCAGCTCAGAGATGGTTCTTGAGTTATAGTAAGGGCGTTAGCTCCTGACCAGGGCAACAACAGAGCCTGGGCTGTGGTGACAGCTGTCAGTCCCTGGTGTGTGTCCTCCCTGGCAGCCTTGTGAATTGTTCATAGAAGAAGCTGTGCTCAAAACAACTATAAGATATCATCTCACCCCAGTCAGAATAGCAAAATTTAACCGAACAGCAAGCAACAAATGCTGGTGAGGTTGTGGAGAAACTGGAACCCTTATTCACTGTTGGTGGGAGTGGAAAATGGTGCAACCACTGTGGAAAATGGTGTGGCGCTTTCTCAAAAAGTTGCAAATAGAGGCAGGGGGAGCAGCGAGAAAAGTGCAACAACGAATGAATGGAAATTCAAAATCTTTAATATTCATTAAAATTAATAAAATAAAATTTAAAAAAAAGGGAAAAAGGAGGAAAAAGCTGTGCTGTTGCTACTACACTCTTGTTCCTCATAGCTTCCAATTCTGATCATGTTATCGGGGCACTCACAGTGAATGCAATGTACCCAGCAGCTCTGGGAGCTCAGCAAGAGGAAGACAAATTTATAATTAAGGGAGTTACTTTGATGCATGTGTATATATACACACACACATATATATGTATATATATATGACAAACTGTGGCTGACTCTGAGAAGAATGGGAATCCCAGAACATTTAATCATGCTAATGCGAAACCTATACTTGGACCAAGAGGCAGTCATCAGAACAGAGCAGGGCAACACTGCGTGGTTCAAAATTGGGAAGGATGTACGTCAGGGATGTGTCCTGTCTCCATACCTTTTCAACCTGTGTGCAGAGCAGATTATCTGAGAGGCAGGGCTCTATGAGGAGAGGCGTGGCGTTAGGATTGGTGAACGATCTATCAACAATCTGCGTTATGGAGATGACACAACCTTGCTCGCTGAAACTGAGGAGGACCTCATGCACTTACTGCAGAGGGTCAAGGACTGCAGCCTTCAATATGGACTGAGGCTCAATGTCAAGAAGACAAATATTCTCACCACTGGACCAATTGGTAGCATCAGGATGGATGACGAAGAGATTGAGATTGTTCACAGCTTCAGTTTGCTCGGCTCCACGGTCAACACTCTTGGCACCAGTAGCCAGGAAATCAAAAAACGTATTGTGATGGGAAAGTCTGCAGTTAGGGACCTCTCCAAAATACTGAAGAGCAACAGTGTCTCTCTGGAGTCTAAGGTCCGCCTGATACAGGCCATGGTTTTTACAATCACTTGTTATGCATCAGAGAGTTGGACAATGACTAGGGAGGATAGAAGGAGAATTGACGCCTTTGAGCTGTGGTGCTGGAGAAGAGTATTGAATGTACCATGGACTGCCAAGAAAACAAACAGATTCATCATAGAGAGGATTAAACCAGGCTGCTCCTTGGAGGCAAGGATTCTGGGGCTTCATCTGACATACTTTGGACATGTTGTAAGGAGACACGGGTCTTTAGAGAGGGACATCATGCTGGGTATAGTGGAGGGACAGCGCAGGAGGGGAAGACCCTCTACGAGGTGGGTTGATTCACTGACTTGGGTACTCGGGATGGGTTTGTGAGAGGCAATGAGATTGGCACAGGATAGAGCACGGTTTAGGGTTGTTGTACATAGGGTCGCTATGAGTCGCAGACGACTCGATGGCACATAACAACAACAACAACATATATAAAAACATGTATCTAGCCAGAACACAGAAAAACAATGAAGTCAGTCTGGAGACTAAGGTGCGCCTGATCCAAGCCACAATTTTGCAATTACTAGCTATGCATAGGAAAGCTGGGCAATGACTAGGAATGGTAGCAGGAGAATTATCATCTTTGAGTTGAGGTGCTGGAGAAGAGTATTGAATATACCATGGACAGCTAGGAGAATAAACACTTTCATTCTGGAAGGGGTGAAACCAGGTAAGGATTCTGAAGCTCCATCTGACATATATACTTTGGGCATGTTGCAAGGAGTCCTTGGAGAAGGACATCATGCTTGGGAGGGTGGAGGGACAGCATAGTAAAGGAAGACCCTTGATGAGATAGATTTTTTTTTTTTTTATTTATTTGATGAGATGGATTGACTCAGTGACTGGGGTAATGGGGCTAGGTGTGTCGGAGACGATGAGGAAAGAGCAGGGATCAGAACTGTTGTACATAGGGTTGCTGTGAGTTGCAAGTGACTTAATGACACCTAACAACAACTATATGAAGTGCAGTGCTCACAGTCCAAAAAATCAAATGACTCATACCTCTGTGCAAATAAATAGACATTTACCTACCTCTGCATCTAAATATATTGATTTCCATATACACATGTATTTGTGTGTATTGTGCAATTTAGCTTGCCTTAAAGAAGGAAAGAAAGATTAAACATCCCTCTCTTAGTTAATCAATCACTTATTCAAGTTAGTTCCAGCTCCTGGCAACTCCATGTGTGTCTAAGGTCTGGGCTGGGCTCCAGAGGGTCTTCAATGGCTGGTTTGTCAGAAGTAGATTAGACAGACATCTCTCTGAAGGTGCCTCCGGGTGGACATCAACCTCTGCCCATTCAGTGAGCAGTGAAGCAGGTTAATTATTTGTACCAGCCGTGTGTTACATCAAGTTCAAGGGCCAGCACTTTCCCTCTAGTTAACACTAGGGTACAATAAAATGATACAACTCTGAATCAAATCTCGATGTAGACTTCCTTGAACCCGAGCTCTCACCAAAGCCATCTTTTCCCCTGCAAAGGAAAGAAGGCAGTCACAGGCTAAAGCCTTTAATTCACATAAACTTTCCTGAGAACATATTCTTCCATAAACAAAGCTGTAAGATCAGGGTGATGCTTACTTTCAAAATGAAATCTCAGAAGGTTTGGGAGCAGAAAAAACATGCACTGCAAATTTGCTAAGCCTGAAGAACTGTGGGTCCGCTAATCACAGGGCTGAACTATCAACATGCTTTTTAAGTATTTACTGAAATAAAAATGGGCAAGTGTCATTGAGGTATCTCCTTTTGATTATACTCAATAATGCTTGTGATTAAGTGTCTTGTCCTTATTTAATTGGGGAAGTCTGGTGGCCTAGTGGTAAGAAACTACATTGCAATCTCAAAGGCACATAGTTCAAATACGTCAACAGGAGAAAGATGGGCACTTTTTTTCTGGTGTGATTTACTGTCTTTGAAAACCCAATGGCAAGTTATGTTTGGGTCAGTTCCAACTTTACAGCAACTAACAATATGATCAAAGATGAAGCTAAAAGAGCGAGATGACATGTCAATTGTATAGTGAAGTCTTGCACTGTCACTGCCTGGGCATGGAAACACTGGAGTTTCTTTTTTACCAACTAGCAACAATGAAACTGTGAAGAGAATAAAGTACAGCTGTCTGGATGTGGCTGGAGAAGCACTCTACAGGTTGTGTAACAGTCTTTGTGTAATTGTACCTATTACTCAATATTATGCTGAGTGAAATGGGTTCATCATAAAAGCACAAACATTGTTTAACCTCACTTCCATAACAGTACAATAAGAGGCAAATATACAGAGATCAAAGATTTTTAATAGTTATCAGAGGCAGGTGGGAGGGAAAAGGAGGATCAAAGATATGAGAAAAATTGCAGTGAGGAAGTGTGAAGCCGTACAGCTTTTTACTGTAATTGCCAACAAGCTGTACATATGCGCACAGCAAATTGATAAATGTTGTGTGGTAGGTATATCTAGAACAGTAATAAAACAACATAAAAAAGAGGAGCTGCTGAGGCTGCTTATATGGACTCAAACACCTCATGGCATTTGATTTCTTGGTTTAGAAATGGAAGGTCATGAGTTTATGGGACAGCCCAGTTAATCGTCCTAATAGCATGTTTATGATTCAGTTTTATCTCCTACTTCATTATATCATGCCTGGAGTCTTAAAACAGTTGTAAGCTCAATGATTAGTGTCTATTCACATGGAACCACAGAGAAAACAGCCAGGAACAGGAGGAAGAAGTGGAACAAGTCAGGATCAGTACTGGTGACCATTACTGAATATTTTGATCAAAGATTCTGTAGAAGAATCTTAATCAACGAGGAAAATGTAGAATAGAATTTTCAACTCTCAAAGATTCCACACTTTTGGAATATTAAAGCGTGACTGTACCTTTGAAACTATTGCCCTTAAATAATCTTTAAACTTTAAACAAATAAACAAAAAAAGATTACCTGAAATGAACACACATTTAAAAAATTATTTTATTAATGTTAATGAGCATTTACAGAGATTTTGGATTTCCATTCATTCATTGTTGCACTTTTCTCCCTGCCCACCCCTCTTCCCCAGTTCGCTCTTCTCTTTGAGAAGTAAAATTCCTTCATTGGTGTACAATCCCCGGCCCCCACCCAGCCCCGAGTACACTCCACTATGCAACCTTCATTCTGGACTCTTGTGATAATCCTAATACCCTATCATATATCACTTTCAACACATTTTTAAAGAAAAAAAAAAGTTTGGATTTTCTGAGAGATGGAGTCGATAGGCAAAAATCTCGTAGTAGTTTCTAACTAGTCTTCATGATTGAGACACAGAGAATCAAGAAACTTGAATTGACATTCTTTTAGCGTCTAGGGAGTTGGCAAACTACAAGCTGTGGAATAAAATGGCCTGACATCTGCTTTTTCAATTACATTTTTATCAGAACATGCCTACGCCCAGTCATTTACCTATTGGCTGGAATTCCATTTGTATTACAGCTACCGAAACCATTTAACTCATCATAAGGAAAATAATTTACTAACTTTCCTTTTCAGAAAAAGTTTGTTGACCCCTTGGTTAGATGAATAAAAGGTTTATCATAAGCTTTTTGAGTGTTTCTATTAACTTAGAAAACCTTATTTGGAAATTTATGGAGAAGAAGGCAGGAGAATAAATAGAAAACAGAGTCAGAGTTTTGGTGTCAGATTGGCCTTAGATTAAATTCCTGTACTAATTAGCTCTGTGAGTTGGAGTTTGAGTAACTTCCTTCTCCTTCTCCCATCTGTAAATGGGACTTCAGAGGACAAACAGGCTCCTGTACATAACATTGTCAGGATGATCCAGTCCCTGGCAAACTGCATCACACTTGAAAAAGAGGAAGGTCAGAGGAGGGGGGGACCCTCAGATGAATCGACACAGTGACTGAAGGTGTCTGGAAGTTGGGAGGTGGTATATTACTCTTGTTTCCATTGCGACTTTTATTAGTTTCCATCAAGAAAAAGTGTTGTACTTAAAAGTTGGAGAATCACAATTAAAAAGTATCCTATCTTTAATATTCCCAGGCTTAAATACTTATGTTAAGAATTTGAGTAATCTGGAACTCCTGCTTGAAGGCAGTCTTTGTGCAATTGCCTATCTCAGTAGTGGTAAACGCAGACACTCTACAAGCTGAAGTGGAGCTGTAGCAGATGTTTACAGTATACTGTTTCTTGATGGCAGGGACTGGGGAATCGGGGGGATTCCCTGAGGGAACACTTATGAAGCCTCTACATCTTTTACTGGTAGCTCTTTTCTAAAATAAACTACAAATTAAAAACAATATGCCTTCTGAAATCATAGTCAGTATGCTTCTGGAGCACTAAAAAATAAAAATCAATAGTTTTGGGTTATTTCTTCAGGCCTCACTTAGAGCAGAAACTGGAAAGGTTTTCTGCTCTAAACAAGCATCTTGGCGGAGGTCGTATGTTCTTCACCTTCTGTTGGAGACAAGTGCCGATTAAAGTGAGGTTTTTTTTCCATTCTTTTGGTCTCTGATTCCAGCAAGTCAGAAAATAGAAAGTTTCATAGCGGCATGAGAAGGCAATAACCAAATAATAATAATAATAATAATAATAATAATAATAATAATAATAAATAATAATAACAACTAGTCTTGGAGGCCCGAGCAGCTGTGTCCCAAATCCTAAGCGCTGATGCGATTTTAGCTTTGTCAACGAATTCCTCTGTAGATAGTTCACCATCTCCAGATGCAGCTTCAGTGCAGCTTAAGTTAAAAGTCATTCTTCCTGTCCTAGGCCTTACAAATAAGTGATAGACTTTTCTTTCAGTTCTAACTTTGTTCATCCAGTTACATCACAGTATGCAAATCAACCCTAGCCCTTTCAGATAAAAAGGAAGAGATAAAGCCAAGAGCTGCAGCAAGCTGAACCAGATCAGTGAGTCTGTCACCTGTATTCCTGAAGTTCTACCAGAGATGTCGTCCTCAGGCATGCCGAAAATACCTGCCCCCCTAACCAACATCAAGATTCAGCACACTAAGGTTAGTGCAAGTTACAGTTTCTGCTTTATGAAAATATTTCCTTAAAGCGTTGCTGGTCCATTTAAGTAAACTTTCATCAAAAACCATTGGAAATGCAGGTCCAAGGTTTGTGTCTTGTTTGAATGGTGAGCGTAATCCTATCAGACAACTTTTCATAAACTCATGTCTTAACATTTTGCAAGTGAAAAAGATTTTCTTCTGGATGAAGAGTCCTGCAGGGGCACAGTGAGTTTTATTAAGCAGTTCTATTAACTTGAGTACAGTCTAGGGGATAGATATTACAGAGATAAGTTTTTAACTAGAGAAATTTATTTGCAAAAAGTCAAGCCAGTGAGAATTTTTAGTGTTTGGTATTTTTGGTTTTGTTTTGTTTTTTTTAAAGAGCACCATGAGCATGGTGAAATAACAGAACCTTAGTAGATAAATCTAGTGTCAGAAGAAATGACCTAAATCTTAAATCTGGTAGTTTGCATGAATACTTCTGTTTCCAAATACTTTATATGGAAGCAGGTTCTTTAACCCATCTTGGGAAAGAGAATAATCTAATTTGTTTTTCATAGTAGATTGTTGCCACTGGGTACAGAGAGGGAACAGTTAACTGATATACATTTGCACAAATGGGAGCAGGAAATTTTTTCAGAAACAGGAGGAGGAACCAGACCTGCTTCAAACTTCACCACTACAGAGTTAAGAAATTTGGCAAATGTCATCCTGAGATCATCTCTGAACTTTGCCTCTTTCTCAGTGTTGCATGAAACTTCCTGCTAGAGTCTAGAATTCCAAAATAAAAAATACTCTAGCCAAAAATCTTTCTGAAGTGAGGTTCAGGTGTGATGCCGAGGGCAAGTTGAGAGAAACACTACTGCAATTTAAGGAGAGTCAATTTGGTTTCCAAGTGAATCAAAGGGAAAACCAAGAACATTATAGTCTAACGAGAAATTATAAGCCTCCATTACTCTTGATGCATGTCTTTACTTGAAAAGGTGGGTGGCTTGGAAACCCTAAGGTCTGTAATATTTCTGTTTAGAATGGAAATAGCAGATGTGGAAGTAGTTCAGCTGATTGACTCTTCCTCAGGAAAGTTCAAGCAGCGGTGAAATGGTGCCTTTAAAAGGTTTATGCAACTACAAAGTTTAGGAAGATAACTATTTTTACAAAGTTTGTTAAAGGATTTCCCACCCTGCACTTGATTTTATTGCAGCTGAGAACGTAAAAAATCAAAGTGAATCCATTCTCAAACAATGAACACTTGGTAAAGTTATGTCCCTAGAATGACAAAACCCCAGTTCTTTCTTATCTAAAATTATCATTCACAGTAAATTACAGTTTGAAATCATATAAACATCACAGTTGGAGGCAGCAATCGTATTATTCCATTACTATTACTTAAGAGAAGTTTCTTGGTTTTGTTTCTGCTGTGCTGTCTGGGGATCCCTTTGATGGGATGAACAGCATTTCCGAAAAATGGCTTTGGAGAAGTTGGTTAAAATCCTGGCCTCCAAGGAACATCCTGGCCTCACCATTTCCAGTACAGACCTCTTTGTTCTCTTGGTAGTCCTATTAAATGAGGCTCAATTTGTCAGGGAAAAAAAGAAAACATTAACATGAAATTCTCCTTAGGATGCTCACACCTTTGTACAGTGAATAAAGCACAGATGGACATTGCTCCGGTACTCTCCTCTTTCAGCTAAGTTCCATCTAACATTAGCTATAAGTACTACTGCCTCTTCTAAACTCAGCCTGCACTTTAGGCAGTTCTCTCTTAATATGCTGTTCCAGTCGTTTTGGATAATCTTCAGCAGCATCCCACTTGCATGTGATTTCCACACTCTGTCAGATCACCTTTCTTTGGAATGGGAACAAATATATATCTCTTCCAATCAGTTGGCCAGGTGATTGTCTTCCAGATTTCTTGGCACAGTTGGGTGAGCACATTCAGGACAGTGTCTGTTGAAATATGTCAATCGGTATGCCATTAATTCCTGGGGCCTTGTTTGTTGCCAATTCATTCAGAGCAGCTTGAACTTCTTTCATCACCAGAGGCTATTCCTCATATGTTGTTTCATGAAATTCTTCTGTGTCCATCAATTCTTTTTGGTACAATGACTCTGTGTACTCTTTCCGTCTTCTTCTAATGCTTCCTGGATCATTTAATATTCTGCCCAAAGCATCCTTAAGTATTGCAATTTGAGGTTTGAATTTGTTTTTCAGTACCTTTGGTTTAAAAATTGCTGAGCGAGTTCAACCCTTTTGATTTTCGGACTCCAGCTCCTTGCACACTAGTAGAAAACTCAAACAAACAAACAAACACTCCAAAAACAAAACCAAAAAACTTCTTTCACATAAAATCTGTGAATGTCAGAATCCCTGCAAGCTTCTGTCTGTCAGAAAAGAAAGATTTTGACATGTCAAGTAGGAAAACACAAATCTTGCCTTCTAAATAGAGCAGAAAAGTGATGACTGTACACTGTCATAGGTAGAAAACATGCATGTCTATGAAAACGGAGGCAGTGCTGCTGATTTCTTCCTTCTCCGGGTCTCCGTACTTGTTTCATTTGAGGCTTATGAGGGTTTGTGAGGAAGCACTAGAAGATGTTCTATGTAGTCTATTTAATAATTGAGGAAAGTGAACCCAGAAAACTTAAAAATAATTTCTCACATTCACACAGCTTGCAAAAAGCAACTGAATTCTGGATGTTCTGATGTTTCTGATAACGTTTCTCTATTCTATCTTCCTTGCTCCCCACCCCCGTCTAAATGTAAAAAAAAAAAAAAAGACCTACTGAAATTCAACTAAAGTCTTTGCTGTTGAGTTGGAACCTTACCATAGTTGACATCTGAGCTGGTTTTCAGAGGCAGTAAAGCACCAGAGGGGGGATTACCATATTTCTATCCCAAATACTAAAACTCTTTAAGCAATTCTTTCAAATCCTGGGGAATTCTTATGTGCAATAAAAACTCATCTGGAGATGTTAAATTTGAGATTCTGATTCTGTTCTCGAGGCTAGAAATATAAATTTTCAGCAGGAGGTATAACCAGAATGAACCAGTTCAAAGCCTTGTTATAGGGTCAAGTGGACCAGTAGAGGCTTTGTGAAAGTAAGTGAATTTTGAGCAGTGTCAGTATGTATTGGAATGATTCAAGGATTCATCTTTTTAGTGCAACAGGCTTATATTCAAAGGCTAATATGACTTTATTTTGACTGTTAGTAAATAATAGAAAACAGACTTTTTAGTTGTTATGTGCTCTCAAGTTGCCTGTGATCCATAGCTACCCTATGTACAACAACGCTAAACCCTGCTCTCTTGCCAATCTTATTGTCTCCAGCATGCCTACCCCCTTATCCCAGTGAGAGAATCAGTCCATCTCATCAAGGGTCTTCCTCTCTTGCACAGTCCCTATACCATCCCAAGCCACGACGTCCCTCTACAAGGACTGATCCCTCCTTGCAACATGTCCAGAGTATGTCAGACAGAGCTTTAGAATCCTTATCTCCAAGGAGCAGCCTGGTTTCACCCTCTCAGGATGAACCCGTTTCTTCTCTTAGCAGTCCACTCCTGCACCAAATCTCAAAGGCATCAAGTCTCCTTCTACCATCCCTAGTCATTGTCCAGCTCTCTGACACATAGCAAGTCTCTGACAGCAGACGTTCCCAATGCAATTAGTCTTTTAATTCCCTAGCTGCTGGTACCAAGAGTGTTGATTGTAAAGCTAAGCAAGCTGAAATTGTCAACAAGGTCCTTATTAATAGATAGTTAGAAGAGTAGATTATTAGACATAATAACTTGCACCGTCCCTCCACTTTCCCACGCATGATGTCCCTCTCCAAGGACCGGTTTCTCCTTACAACATGTCCAAAGCATGTCAGACGAAGCCCCAGAATCCTTGCCTCCAAGGAGCAGCCTGGTTTAACCCTTTCCAGGCTGAATCTGTTTTCTTGGCAGTCCATGGTACATTCAATACTCTTATCCAGCACCACAGCTCAAAGGCATCAATTGTCCTTCTATCCTCCCTAGTCATTGTTCAACTCTCTGATGCATAACAAGTGATTGCAAAAACCATAGATACATTGTTATGTTGTTATGTGCCGTGGAGTCGCCTACGACTCATAGCGACCCTATGTACAACAGCCCTAAACTCCGCTCTGTCCTGTGCCAATCGCACCGCTCTGTCCTGTGCCAATCGCACCGCTCTGTCCTGTGCCAATCGCACCGTCTCTGACACTCCCATCCCAATTATCCCAATCACTGAATCAATCCACCTCATAGAGGGCCTTCCTCTCCTGCGCTGTCCCTCCACCCTCTCAAGCATGATGTCCCTCTCTAAGGACTAGTCTTTCCTCACAACATGTCCAAAATATGTTAGACGGAGCCTCAGAATCCTTGCCTCCAAGAAGCCACCCGGTTTAACCCTTTACAGGACAAATCTGTTTGTTTTCCTAGCAGTCCATGGTATTCTCAATACTCTTCTCCAGCACCACAGCTCAAAGGCATCAATTCTCCTTCTATCCTCCTTGGTCATTGTCCAACTCTCTGATGCATAACAGGTGATTGCAAAGACCACGGACTGTATCAGACACACCTTAGTCTCCAGAGTGACACCATTACTCTTCAGTACTTTGGAGAGGTCCCTAATAGCAGACTTTCCCATCGCAATATGCCTTTTAATTTCCTGGCTACTGGTGCCAAGAGTGTTGACTGTGGAGCCAAGCAAACTAAAGCTGTATACAATCTCAATCTCTTCACCATCCATCCTGATGCTGCCGATTGGTCCAGTGGTGAGAATCTTTGTCTTCTTGACATTGAGCCTCAGTCCATATTGAAGGCTGCAGTCCTTGACACTCTGCAGCAGGTGCTTCAGGTCCTCGTGAATTTCAGCAAGCAGGGTTGTGTCATCTGCATAATGCAGATTGTTGATAAATCGTCCAGCAATCTTGACCCCACATTTCTTCTCATAGAGCCCAGCCTCCCGGATAACCTGTTCTGCATATAAGTTGAAAAGGTGTGGAGATAGGATGCATCCCTGGCATATGCCCTTCCCAATTTTGAACCATGCAGTGTTCCCTTGCTCTGTTCTGACGACTGCCTCCTGGTCCAAGTATAGGTTTCGCATTAGAACGACCAAGTGTTCTGGGATTCCCATTCTTCTCAGAGTCAGCTGCAGTTTGTTATGATCCACGTAGTCAAATGCCTTTGCATAATCAATGAAACACAGACAGACATTCTTCTGGTATTCTCTGCTTTCAGCTAATATCCATCTAACATCAGCTACAATATCCCTAGTACCATGACCCCTTCTAAATCCAGGCTGAACTTCTGGCAGTTCTCTGCTGATGTGCTGTTCCAGTGGTTTTTTGATAATCTAGTATTAGATTTTTTAAATTGTGACAAATTCTATTTTTGTATTGTGATTTTAATGACAGTTTACAGAAAAGTTGGATTTTAATCCATTAATTATTGCATATTTACCTCCCTACCCTACCTCCTCAGTTCACTTTTGGAAAAATATTCATTCTTTGTTGCATAATTTCCTCCCTCCCACTGCCAGCCCTCCCTCAGTTCAATTTGCAATGGACCTCTTATTTTGGACTGTTCACCTCTGACTTATTCTTGAAAACTATATGAAAGTATAAATTTACGAGAGTATACAATTGGAAGTAACTGGTGAATTATATAAGGTAATCTGAATGTGGAGCCTTAACTTTCTCTTTAAGTCTTAAACGTGTCCTGGAAAGGCTTGAAAAAGAGCATCCAGAAAGTAATTCCTTTAACCCTGATGACTGACCTGTCCATGTACCCCAGGAACAGCATTCCTTTTCCTGAGGTCTGACAGGGCAAGGGTATCTCATCTATTTCCCAAATGGTCTTTTTCATAATAACACAGCAGGCACAAGATTAAATAATCTGTACCGAAGTCTAACATTTACAGTATAAAAACCACTCTTTAAGTTATTTCAACAGTCCCATAAATTTTTTTCTCACCTAAGAAGTGCTTGAGTTGATTTCAACTCTCCAAAACTCCACGCGTGTCCATGCAGACTTGTGTTTCATAGGTTTTCTTTCACTGGCTAATCTTTTCAAAAGTGTACACCAGGCTTTCTTTCAAAGATAGCTCTGGGTGTACACTGCCATTGGTAGAATTTTTAGAGCTTACAAGCCTTTCTTCTAAGATATCTATGGGTTTGTTCAAACTACCAGCCATTTGTTTAGTAGCCCCAAATTTAACTATTTGCACCACCAGGGAACTCCTAGAGCATGGATTCTAGAGTATGTGTTTAAAGCAGAAAGCAAAGCAAGGTAAGTCCATTTTTATTCATCACACCTAGGCTATAATTTTTTTAATTAATAGAAATTTTTATTAGATGAAGCTGTTAATTTAATATTCTAGACCTAATTTTTCCAGTTAGCTGTTTGTTTTTTTAAATAAATTATTGTCATTAAAAACAAGAAAGGTGTTTTAAAATCCCTTTCATACTCACTTCCTAAGGAACAATATGCCCAGAGGTCACCATAGTTTCAAGTTGGGTTCTACTTTGGACAATTAACAATTTGAACATGAGTGTTCCAGGATGACTGAGAGACTAGTGGAAATACTAGTTGTTGTTGTTGTCGTTGTTATGTGCCAGTGAGTCGACTGCAACTCATAACAACTCTATGAACAGCGCTTCATCCTGTGCCGTCCCAAGGATTTCCTCCTTGCTGCAGTCACTGGATCAGTCCATTTCCTTGACGGTCTTCCTCTCTTGTGGACTCTCCACTTTCTCCTGAATGATAACTCTTCTCAAAGACTGGCTGCTCCCGACTGTGTGGTGAAAGTGTGTGAGACAAAGTTTCAGCATCCTTTCCTCTGATGAGCATTCTAGTTGCATTTCCTCCAAGGAGGATTTGTTAGTTCTTTTGGCAGTCCGTGGTAAATTCAATATTCTTCCCCAACAGCACCGTCTATAATTTTGCCTGGAACATCTATATTCTAATCTAATGAATTGAAACCACTGACAACTCAATTAGAAGTATAACATGTAACACTATGTCACCTGAGTTTTATGTGCATGTATCAACTTCAAACTCAAACTCACTACCATTGACTTGATTCTTGACTTACAACAATTCTGCTTTGGAAATTCTAGATTTCTTAGTCACTAGGATTTTAAAGCTCTGCCTCACATATTTTGGGCATGTTGACAGAATGTACCAATCCTTGGGGAAGAACATGACACTTGGAAAGGTGGAAGGTCAGTGCAGTGACACAGTGACTGTGGTACGGGAATCAGCTGTGTTAGAGACAGTGAGATTGGTTCAGGATAGAGCAGGATTCAAAGCCGTTGTTCAAGGATCACTGAGTCATAGTCGACTGAACAGCACATAACAAGGTGATTCTTAAGTTTATTTATATTGTAAATATATAATATTTACAAGGATCTTCAGTTCAAAATCCATACTTTGATTTTAGTCAATATAAAGATGAGAAAGAACTAATTTTTTTTTCTTTTATAGCATGCTACCTTTTCTTCTATTTTTTTCTTACTATTATTTTTTCTGCATGTACTGTCAAATCAGATCTGACTGGTACAGGAGGAGATTGTCCCTCTTTCTCCAGAGCATCTGGTGGATTTGAACTGCAAACCTCTGGGATTGCAGGGCAGCTTCTTGCCATTAGGCCACCAGAGCTCCCTAGCATGCTATCTTTCCTACAAATGTGATAAAGTATGTTTGATAATCATTGTAGTAAAAATTAATTGGTCTATACTTCTCCATATAACCATTTTATATGGCTACTTAAAGATGTTTAACAAAAATTATTTGATCACATGGCTTTCTGAAAGGCAAATGCTAAATGTGAAGCAAACAAAGCCAAAATAGGGGAGAGGGGGTAAGTTAAGGTAGTTTCTCCCACTAGCTTCTCTATTGCTGTGAGGAAAAAGACATGCTGGGAAAGGCAAAGGCTCAGAGAAAGAGACCCTCACCAAGATGCAGGGCCACCATGGGCTTGAGCATGACAGATGATGAGAATGCTGCAGGACTGGTCAAGGTTCAGGCCTGTAGTTCACAGCAACTCTACGAGTTGAAGTAGTCAGTCGCTTGATGGCACCTAACAACAATAGCAACATAAGCAACAAAGAGAACTCTGATGGTGCAGTCTTTAGCGAACTGCACTGCAGACCCACCCTTCTGGCCTTTGAATGTATGAGTAGTAGCTCTGCAGGAGAGAGGTGGGTGATCTCCTCATGATGCCATGCAAGATTGCTCATAAAACTCTCATTATATCTAGAATTAATTCCAAACTGCTCACTTGGGGAGTCAATTTTTACTATAACCTGACTTGGTTTTCTTTTTTCTGCCCTTAACTAAAATTTAATTCTGCTGAAATTTTGTTTCAGACTGACCTCTTTACTGTGTGGTAAACATCCTACATTGTTCCATTCTTTTGTCCATTTTCCATCTTCCTCCCACTAATCAAGATTCCATCTTCTTTTTTAATAATTATATATTTTAATTCATTTTAATGAAAGTTTACAGAGACTTTGGATTTCCATTCATAAATTGTTGCACTTTTCTCCCTACCCAACATCCCAGCCAGTTTGCTCTTCTCTTGGAAAAGTAAAAGAAAAATTCTTTTATTTTTATACAATCCCTCTCCCCAAGTCCACTCCACTATGCAGCCTTCATTCTGGACTCCTGTCATGACAATAATAACTAATCAAATATTCATCCCTTTTAAACAGTTCTCTCCCTCATCTGTTTCAATGCAGTATATATAACTTACCCCATCTTTCTCAGTCTCCCTCCAACCCCGATGTCAGTCCCATTTTACAACAGTGGCATTATGCAGTATTTGTCCTTTTGTGACTGAGATATTTCATTCAGCATAATGTCCTCCAGGGTCACCCATTTAGTTCCTTGTTTTCAATGCAATGCAGTATTCCATTTTGTGAATATACCACAGTTTTTCTATCCATTTGTTGATAGACACTTAGGTTGTTTCTAACTCCTTGCTATTGTGAACAAAGCAGCAATAAACATGGGTGTGCATATTTCTGCTTGGTAGCAGTTATGGTTTCTTTGGGGTATAGTTCCAGTAGTGGAATTGCTGGGTCAAATGGTATTTCTATTTGCAACTTTTTGAGAAAGTGCCATACAGCCTTCCATAGTGGTTGCACCATTTTACACTCTCACCAATGGTAAATAAGGGTTCACAACCTCGCCAGCGTTTGATGTTTGCTGATCTGTTAAATTTTGTTATTCTTACAGGAGTGAGATGATATCTCATAATTGTTTTTTATTTGCATCTCTCTTAAAGCTAGAGATTTTGAACATTTCTTCATATGTTTGTTTGCCACCTGAGTGTCTTCTTTGGTGAAGTGTCTGTTCATATCCTGTGCTCATTTTTCAATTGGGTTGTTTTCCTTTATTTTGTTGTGGTGCTCCAGTATTTTATAAATTTGAGATATAAGTCCCTTAACTGACATGTCATTACCAAATATTTTTTCCCTTCCGTTCTTTCCCTTTTTACTCTGTTGGAGAAGTTTTTGGATGTGTGTATGGATTTGATTCTTAGAAGGTTCATTCATCTATTTTATCCTCTCCTAGTTGTAGATTTTTCAGGATGATTGGAAGACTATGTTGTGGATTAGGACTTCCAGCATTGTTTCAAGCTTTTCTTTAATGAAGTTTATAGTCCTTATAAATTATATAATTATATATAATTTCTCATTCTTTCACTAAAAGAAATTTTATTAAGTCAGCAAAATAAGCTGTAATATGGTAAAGGAAGATGGCTTAGAACATAAACCTGCAAATTCAGTGGTAATAACAAGGGCTCTGGTGGCCTAATCTATAACAGTTGCAGTGCTAACTCAAATATGGTACAGTTTGAACATCCTTTTGGAGAAAAATGGGCTATTTCCTCAGGTGAGATTTTCAGTAGACTCTAAAAGGCCACTGGAGAGTCAGCTATGAGTTGGCTCAAACTCAATAGCATCGTATTTTAAAGAATTATTCTTCTATAGTGTGCACAGAATGGAATTCCATATTTTATTAGTCCTCTCTCTTTAGATGTATGTTTCTTTTTCATGGGTGACAGTAAAATCAGTGCCTAATATCCTTAATTTTTTGTTATTACGTACTGTCTTGTTATAAAAAGCACTTGCAGCAGAAGTTCAAGGACTGTAGTCTTCAATATGGATTGAATCTCAGCATCAAGAAGACAAAGATTCTATAATTA